>NW_020456087.1:2302010-2309510 GCF_003342845.1 Nothoprocta perdicaria | reverse complement strand
ATATATATATATATATATATATTCTAAAGTATACTCTAAAATCAGAAAAGAAAAATAAGCTTGATGTTGTCTTTAAAATAGATCATTTTTGTACTTGGAATCTTAAGCATCCCTTTAAGATGTTAGATTACAGACGCTAGAGTAGAGGATACAGCTGCAGACAAACCTACGAGACATCCAGAGTTCTGCTTCGAAGAATAATCAGGATTTCTCTCTCTCAGACTCTCAAGAGGGGTGAATAACATGGTGTTCCTCATATTAGAACTATGAACCAATATGACTAAGTAGGGACTGGATATCATTTTCCTCCCTAGGCTAAGGTTTTTAAGTTCTTTTTTGCATGGAACGATTTCAGTTGGTACTGAATAGTTGGTACAATTAAAGGCACCCTCTTCCTGTATTTTGCAGTCCTCAGAAACCTGGAAGTGCATCGGCTACGGCTCCTAAGATAGCTCTGAGGATGTCAAGTATTTGAACTGTTTGAGATGGCTTCTCCTGCATTTTACTGCTTAATCTTTATTCTTTCATTGAGATGCCTCAGCCATCAGGTGCCTTTACCCTTTTTGCCAAAGAGGAGTCATTCTGAAGAATAGCAAAGTGAAGTCACATAGCTCCTCCGATACTGGACTCTAGGTGTTCAGGATAGAACTAGTGGTGATGCTTGTGCTTTTAGCACAGCACTACATTTATGAATGGCAAAGATTTGAAGAGAAAGTTAAATTGGGTTATTTGCAGCTAAATCCCTTTTTAGAGAGAGTAACAGAGCCCTTTCCCACTGTCATTCATCTAACACCTCAAAGTAGTGATATTTACACAGCTGCTAGTGTGTATATCCTATTATATGAATGCATATATGTATCTGCTATTAAATGAATGTATCTTCCACTAAAAGATGCCTGTGCTTACCTTGTGGGGGTTTGAAGATGTCCATTTCTGTAAACAGAAACACCTTCACTGTGCTTCATGGCCATGGTTTAAACTGTGAGACACTGTTGGTCACATAGTTCACTAAGAACACCGAGAGGGCTCTGTGTTTACTTAGGGCATTAAAGAGTCGCCCTTCCTCTAATTCGTTCTAGAAAGTGAAGTTCGGTAGTTKAAGAGAAAGTAACTTCCAGTACTTGAAGGCAAATAGTTTTTCTAAGCAATACTCTAGCAAGAACAGTTCTCCCCAGCACTGATTTATCAGTACACCACCATGGCTGCATTCGTCAGACGTTCATACAGAAATGGAAAGATTGAGCCTTGCTCAGTGTTACAGGAAAGCTAGTGAATTTCCTCAGAAAAAGTGGACAGCAGCCTCATATAGGTTAGAAAGAAAAATTGCCCTTCATTTTGTGTTCATCTATTTTTCCCTTTCTAGCTTAAAGAGGAAGCAGGGAATGGGTGCATGTGGATTCAGAAGTGTTTAGCTGTCATAAATTCATGCCTGTCAAGTGGAAGATTGAATCCTTGTCTTTGCTTTGACACAAGCTCTCTGTAGGACTGTGGCCAAGTTGATTAGCCTGTTTACAGTTCAACTGTTTCATTTGTAAACTGGGAATAGTATTTGGATCAAAACTCAAGCATAGCTAGTGAGTAAGCCAGTATTTCAAAATCATTGAGAAAAAAGTGCTGTATAGTGGTTAGAAACCGGATTATGACTGCAGCATTCTCCTTGTTTCACTTGTGAATATTGTCCAGAGTAAGTGGAAATAGAAGTCATAACACCTAACAAGAGAAGTAAGTCAAAAGGTTTTGTAAGGTACACTAGATAATACTACTTTTCATAATGAACATACACAGTAATAACTGGCCTAATGAACAGTATTCTTTGCATTGTATCCTCAACCTTAGCTTCTGTTCCACTGTGCTTTTCCCATGCAAGAATTAAGAAGATGAAAATAAGGTGCTTGTGTGTATCCAAGACTGGAACTGTACATCTGCTCAGTTTCTTCAGAGAAATTTTAATTCATTTGCCAGTTTTCATTTGGAATAGAGCTCACTACTCTATGAATACCTGCATATGATTCCTGTGTAACAGCATTCCCATGTCACCAGGCTATTCCATGGCAAATTAGAAAACAAATRAAAAAGCCCCCAGTCAGTTTAATGGTGAAGTTTTAATAGTCAGTTTAATGGTGAAGGAGAAATAGTTTCCCATACCCCAAAGGAGGACAGGTGAAATACTGACAATAGATTAAGAAAACAACAACAACAAAAACAAACTCTTAATTTCAGCGGCAGAATCTTTTCTTTGGATATGCAAGGAGGGCAATCATATTTATTTCTGTTTTGAGAAGGTGCAATTCATTTTTATCGCTGCTTTAATGCTTTTCTATATCCTGCCGACTTTCCATTCTCATCAAGGCTTCTAAAGAAGTATGAAGATTTTTGTTAGTCAGAAGGAGGATGAACAGAAATGAGATATATAAGAATTTGTAAGTTTTCTATTGTTGTTCAGACAGAAGATCTCTACCTATAGGAGCATAACTTAAATGTCTGTTACCTTTCCTGTCCCTTTCTTTGCAATATATGTTCCCTTGTGTCAGTATGATTCCAAAGATACAAAAGGTATTTGTGTGTGTTTATATGTGAAGGGATTAAGAGTGCTTTAAATGCCTATTTCAAAATATTAGCTTTGCTTGGTTTAAAAAATAGTCTTTCTTAAAAGACTGTATGCGTAATATATGTATGGATGTAGAGAAACTAGATAATTCATGCAATTTTATCTTTTTGCAACAGTGAAATCTGCTGCCAGTCAGTAGCATGCAWGCTTAGTGGTCCCCAGTCAAAAGTCACCCAATAAAATACCCTTGACTCAAGCACAAAGTTCTTCATCCTGATACTAATTGTATCTAGAACAAGATTTCATGAACATGGAAAAGCACACAAGAAGTACAGCAGAATTTTGCCAGTACCTACTCTGTATCTCTAATTTTTACTCAAAAAGATAGCCTTGCCCACTTTAAAATTTCATATATTCATTAGACATAAAATTAAGACATTCAAGATTGTTTTACAAACTATATGCTATAGTGCAATCTGTAAGATATTATACTTAGCATTTTCATGGACCAGAAGACTAGCAATTGGCCCTGTGGGTGTCTAGGTTTGATAGGCATGTATCAAAGTCACTTACATGTGCTATATATTGACAGAAGTCAAGGTTAGCAGCCTGAAACCAAATCCTGAGTTCTATAGATTCTGCATTAATGCATCCTGATAATTAGTCAATTGTAATACACTTCTGAAAGGTGAAGCATGCTCCTGTGGTAGGTATATTAACTAGTAAATATTTTGTAGTAAGGATAAATGAGAAATGTATATATGTGTATATATGTGTATATATGTGTATATGTGTGTATATATATATACTCACATAAATAAAAATTCCTGAAGATATAATGCATGAGATTCTTATGTACGAGATTCTATGGGAAGGAAATTCCTAAAAGCCACATATTAAGTATTATCTAGCAGAAGTGATACATTTTTGAGATGAGTTTTATCTATGTTAACAAGACATTCATGGATTTTTGGTAGTTTAAGTATTTTTTGCAGAGCAAATAAATACCTTACCATAGGTATATTTTAAAAATACACTAGAACAATGTAAAGTCAGTATTTTAAATTGCTTTTATCATACATCGTGTCTAAAATTTGATAATTATACTTGTGGAACATATATTGTGAAATTTGTAATTTGTGAGTGTTGTATTTTAGATATATTTTGTAATTATTGCTTTCTGTCCTTTTGTCCTCACTACGCAAGTGGACTTGAGATGCATTTTAGCAGAAGCAATTGATGCTAGTGCTGTTCTGCTCAATGTGAACACATAAACTACATCTCATAGGATATTTTTTGTTGTTTCACCAAAAACTGAGTATAGTAATGTACTGAGTATAGTTTCACCAAAAACTGCCGGATAGTAATGGCTTCAATTCTAAAGATGCATTATTTATTCAATAGCTATGATAAGGTGAAGTAAGGTGGAAGATTATTCTAACCTTATTTACCTGGAGTACCAGGTAAATACCCAACTAGTAATCAGGTAGAAGAAGGGGAAGGCCAGCAGCACGGGACGCTGAATTCGCAGAGGCAGGAGGTGGGAGGAAGTGATTTCCCCTCCTCTGCTTAGCCCTTCTTAGACCATGTCTAGAGTGCTGTGCCCTAGAAAGATGGTGATCAATTGAAGCAAGTTCAGCAGAGGGGCCACCACAATGGCCAGGGGCTGGAGAGGTGGCCTGGGGGGCTCTGCGCAGCAGCCTGGCGGCACCGATGGGGACGTTGCTGCCCAGGCTCTGGGCAGCGATGCGTGGTGGTAGGATGGGAAACAGGTACACTGACACAGCAGATGTTTACAGCATCACAGACTTGAATAACGTCTGTTATTATTTAATAACTCCCTTAATGCTATAGATTGTAAGGTTCATTTTTCAACACAAGTTTTTAAAGAATACAGCTTTCTTGTGTAGTTAACCCTTTACCTTATATTCGTAAACGTTAAAACGATAGGGTTGACATAATCAGTGCTGGCTCCCAAAGTGTATTTTAAGTGTGTGTATGTGTGTGACTAAAGAAACGTGATCTAGGTGTGATTATCTGAGAGAAAGTCCTACAGAAGATGGAAATTGAGTGTAGTAACTGTAATTAGCTAAGCGTAAGTCTATTACTTTATGATAAAGCTGTCAAAATAATGATTGGAGCCTCCTACAAATCATGCAAAAGATCAATAAAGGTAACACTATGTCACAGCTTGAGAATTTAGAAATCCTATTTTGGCCTTAATTCATAATAGAGCCATTCAAAACATATTAATAAATGGGTTATGATTCTTCTTATTAATTAAAAATTAAAACTATTCCTTAACAGTGTTTCCCCGGGGAAATGGGCAGATATGCTTGCAGTTCACACAATATTATTTACTGATTGCCTATTCCTTTTAAGAAAACATTAATCCACTTTGGTCTATTATTCATATACACTAAACTTAYAGTGATACCTCTCCCCAAAAGTTCCCGGGGTTCAGAAACCCAGTTTGAGGTGTTAAAAAAAAAGAACAATGACAACAACAGAACTTTTTTTACTTTATTTTCTTCTCCAGTCTGTATAGGGATTAACCTTCAATTATTAYATGTGAATTCCTTCTCATAGTGTGATTAGCCATATACATAGGGTCGTGTGTCTGTCATATGTTGTTTGCTCTGTGATATTCTCCAAGAAGGAGATGCATGTTCGGTTAAGTATGTTTTGCTTTGTTTTAGTGAACATGTTCTCTTATAGTATGCATGTTCTTCTMTTTGTTAAAGAAGACAAAATGGAAGGAACCTGCCTTTCTTGGGGAGCAGAAGGCAGTGGGACCCTGTGTTCATCCTACAGTGCCAGACAGACTATACAAGACTCCAGTTTTTCACTCCCCTACACATACAGTTTTCACTCCTAAGAGTTTTGTTGCATTAAGGCAAGTGTAATTTTTCACAGATTGACTAAAATGCCTTTCTTCTTCCACCTTCCCATTAAGATATTCCAGGAGAATATTGCAAAACAGAGATGAACTTGTGCTCTTCAAATGGCTGCTCCCTGTGTAATATGTTTGTGTACATATATGTATTTTTATATTTATACATATATATGTATTTATATATGTACATACAGACACAGCCTTTTTAGCTCAAATGGGACTCTGTTTAAAATATAGTATGAAATATACTTTCAATTTGGCACCTTGTCCCCARATAGGTACCAGAATAGATCTTTGGTAAAATGGTAGTTTTTACTATCATGCAGTTACAACCTTCTCCAGTGAATGTTTKTTGGCTCCATCACATAATTTATTCATTTAGCAATACAAATAGATAATCTTGCGATATGCTTCATAGACAGTACTGTGCATTTTATCCAGATGTRTTGGGGAGAGCCACAACACATGGAAAATCCTCTACACTAGACAGACACCAAATAATCTTTGCCCACTTACCTTTTGTCCTGCAAACTATCACTTAAAGACAAGTGCTTGCTTTTGTTCTATATCACTTTCAAAATGTTGATTCTTTTTTTGATGATTGTTATGTTTTCAGTTTTGAGTCTATTTCCTTTTGTAATTTCATTTTCTGTTATTTCAGAACTGAAAGTTGAAGCGATAGAAACAGTTTTTCAAAATAAAATTTTAAATACATATTTTGAATACTGATTAATACAGTCTTTCCCAAGTGTATTTTCAAGGCTGTTCCCTTTCTTGCCTGTCTCCAGTTACATCTTCCCTTTATTAGYAGGTATGATTCCATCTGCTTTTCAGAACTTCTTTCTCCCTGCTTCAGTGGTGATTTTCTCCCTCCTCTGCAATTTTTCTACTCTCACCTTTTCCTCAGGTTATCTTGCTGATCAGAGTATATCACCACACAACTATATTAAATATCAAGATTGCTTTATTTACAGTTGTCCTATCTTTCTTTTGAAATAGGTAAAAAAAAAAAAAAAAAAAAAGTAGGATTGAATTGGTACCCATTTTACTTAAAGAGAAAAGTATATGTCTTCTCAGTCAGCTGTTGAAGCGTGCATTCATTTAGCCTTAATATTAAACTCTGAAGTTTGTTTGGTTTTGTTTCACTAAACTGCATGAGGTCCCAGTCTGGAAATGACATGTACAAGGCAGTCACGCTGCATCTGAAACTTGCAGCTGTGCAGCCATAGCTCTTCAGTAGGTACAATTTATTCAGATACATCTGCAGGATYATAGCCTGAGTTTTGTAAATTTGAATCCTTTATAGCCTCATTACTTTTTTCTTCTGGAGTACTTTTAAAATATTTTAAACAACCTGATTCCTACCTGTCAAATTACATTATCCCACTGCTAGCTTCTGCAGGGAGAAACTGGACCTGTGTTTCTCCTTGTTCTCAGTGTCTAGTCCTTGATCATGCTTTGGAATTTTGTTTTGTTTTATATCTACTTCATTTCCTTAGCTACTAATAATAAACTTTATCAAAGATTTGTAAAACAATCCTCTTCTTTTCTTTACTTTCTTATGACACATCCAAAAATTGCAAGAGATCAACAATGTCCAGTATTTGCTTATGTACTGGAATTGATTATTCCTCAGTGTATCTAAGTCATTTAAGTACTTTTTGGAATGATAATTAAAAATATAGTGTGCCAGATATAGATCAACAAGACTTTATTATATAATTCCCTAATCACTGCTAACTTCTCTAAACACTAACTGGAATTGGTTTGCCACCCTTCAAGTCTTTGCTACTGTTTCCTAGCGTTCAACTTTCCAAAGCAGCTGCCTGCTGTAAATGAGAGATTTAATTCTTACCTAAGAAAAGAAAAAAAAAAAAAAAAAACATTTCTCTATTGATGGAGAATCAGTATACCAGCTTAGTTAAATCATGTGCAAGATGTGTAATGCTGTACGGCTGTAGTGATGTGCTTATACACAGAGTTGCTAATGGATGTACATTTTCAATTTTTGTTTTCTTCTTTGACTAGCATGTTAGATTATAGACTGTGCTAGGAC
>NW_020456087.1:2232010-2297010 GCF_003342845.1 Nothoprocta perdicaria | reverse complement strand
TAAATAAATAAATCACTGTGAAAACTACTGAACTGGAGTTACCAAATATTCAGACAAACGCTTTGTTGTTTGCAACAAATTTCCTTTGAATTTGTATGTATGTTCTTTAAGGGTTTGTAGTATAGGGGTTATTCTGAGCGGTTTCCTTCATACGCAGCAGTTTCCCTAGGAGCGACGTGTGATGCTTCTGAGGCGCAGACTGCCCAGTGACAGCGAAAAGGAACCAGGCCCTGGCTTCGGCCTGTGCCAATAAAATGCTCCCGTGTTTCAAGACCATTAGAGTAAATCATATCATAATGGTTAAGTAGCTACAAATTCACAGGTTTGTAGGTGCTGTATTTGCCAGTTGGATAGTTTAAAAAAGTATCAGTATCATCAGTGTTTTCCTTTAAAAAGTATGTCTCGCTTCCTGCCAAGTGCATGGTGATATATTTACACTAAGCTAACAGTTTTTTTGTATGTTTTTATTCTGTATTTCACTAGCCTCCAAGACTCTTATAAATAGTATGTTACGGGATCCTTCTCAGATTCCAGATGGAGTTCTAGCAAACCAAGTCTATCAGGTATTAATCACGGTTGTGTTTTTTTTCTTTTTTATTCCTTTTTTTTTCTGTTTTTTTTTTTCTTTGGCAATGCTGTTATCTGACTAGCAGAGTAAAAGATTTTAAACCTCATTTAATTACTGTCATCATAAACTATCACTGAGGTCAGGGTGCACCATAAATGGCAATGCAATATTTGTGAGGGGAGCATTTCACTTTTTAATAGCTTGCTTTTATAGTGAATAAAAGCATGCAATTTYTGTTTTCTGTGATTAAATCTGAACAGCTTCTGATAGCATTTTTGAGGAAAAGTAATTACTGTTTTTAAGATACTGTTTAACTATAATAGTTTGTAGTTGCCCGTCACTGTACTACTTTCTTATTTGTCTGCAGTGTACTGTGAATGACTGCTGTTATGGACCACTGGTGGACTGCATCAAACAGTATCCTTTCCCATAAAATTTTAGGTGCACAATTGACGAGCTTAGACTGTGTGGAGATGTGTCTAGCTTTAACCTGACATAAAGTTCTGCTTCACAAAACACGTTTCATACTCCTCTATTTTACATTCAATCAACTAGAGGGTCACTGCAGAGCTTTCTCTTACACCGTTTCAACAAAAATCAGATGGACAACAGGAATTGTCAGTCTGGTGCCTGCAAATTCATATGCCTGACTTGGTTTTGATTACTTGAAATGTGCGTCTCATTTTCTGCTAGCACTAGTTGACTATGCTTTCAGCAAGGGACTGGACTAGGTGATATGTGGAGGTCTCATCAAAATTTAACTGTTCTGTGATTAAGTTACAAGATTCCATAGATAATGATCAACATTATGGTATCAGCTTCATTATGAAAGTTAGTTTTAATTGGAATATTTTCAAATGTAAACTAAGTTGGGTTTGCTTGACTGATTAGTATGTTTTTAATTTTGTCTGACATTCAAGTGCAGTTCTTTTACTTTCTTGTCTTTCTAATGGAAATGGGGATATCTATAAAAAGGACATTATTTCTGAAGAAAGCAGCTTGAGTTTTAGAGGGGACTTGAGTTTTTTCTTTTTCCTTTTTTTCTTTTTTCTTTTTTCTTTTTTCTTTTTTCTTTTTTCTTTTTTCTTTTTTCTTTTTTCTTTTTTCTTTTTTCTTTTTTCTTTTTTCTTTTNTTTTTTCTTTTTTTCTTTTTTTCTTTTTTCTTTTTTTCTTTTTTCTTTTTTCTTTTTTTCTTTTTTCTTTTTTCTTTTTTCTTTCTTGTTTTTCTCTTTTAGAAATGATGAAATGGTTAATCAGAGTTCCTCATTATCCAAAGAGGGTACTGCAGGAAGTCCATACAGTACTGAATACTACAGAAAAGTTGATAATTTCTTATGAATTATACCTGTGACCCACTATCTGTTAATAATGACCTGGAAGAGTTGTTCTTTTATTTCAGTCTGTTATTGAAGGAACAATTTCAAAATTGTGACATTCTACCACTGAGCAGACTGGAAGATAACTCCCCGCCAAGCTGCAGAGAATCCTGGCATAAATCTCTACATCAAGTTTGGGAAAAAAATCTGGATTTCACTCTGTAGTTACAGGATAGGAAAGCTGTAGTGGCATTTAAGTATGCGAGAGAAACAAGACACTGACTGGAAACAGTTATTAGAGAAGATTTTTCTTCTTACTTTCCTCACACTTCTTGAGGTTGTGGTATGTGTTGAGGTTGTGTAGTTGAAAATGTCTTCTTTCCATTAGAATTATTTGCTGTATAACTGCTACAGGCTCAGTCCTGTTGCCATTAGAGTTCTAACTCTATTTGCCAAAGTGTTTTGCCGTTCAACATTAAACATAGTTCTATGAAAGTGGGTTAATCTGTGAAGTTACATTTTTAAAGAATTATTGATCATAAAACCTTGTATGCAAAATTTGGCACATATGATCAAGATTTTTTCATGAACAATCTGGCTATAGTCTTCTGGAAAGGTAATACATATATAAGCTTACTGATAGCTTTTAAGAAATAATTTCCCTGCAGTCTAAAATCTTCTCTGTTCTCTACAGCTTATGGTTCAAATCAATTTACTCAGTATATAACAATTTCAGTGAAAATTAATGAAAAGTTTTTTAGTCCTACTTTGGTGCAGAAAAGTTTGGTAATACTTCGCTGAGTGACTATATTATCTGCAAGTATGTTGCTGAATTAGATGTTAATTTCAAGGCACATAAAATAGTTAAAAATCAATTTAAAGTTAAGGTTTTAAAAGCATAATGTCTTCTGAAGGATTGCATATTGATTTTAAATATAACTATCTAATTATATATGCATGGACTAAAGTATGAAGTCAACCTCTTTGTAAATGCCAAGAGGCTATTTTTCAGTAATAGTTCAGATGCTTACGGGAAACTAGGCTGCTGGATTGCCTGAGCAGAAAATGGCTTGTGAGGTTATTTACAAGTTTTGCCCCATGGTCATTGCCATACATCAATAATAGGTATTATTATAGACTAAGTCTAAGTGTTTCTGCTTATGGTGCATTATAAATTCTGTTTGCAGCATTTGTCTTGCATTTTTTGCCATTATTCATTTGATTCCCTTCCCCCCTTTTTTTGTACTGTAAGTGCTAGTAACAGATGCAGATATAGTTTCATTTGAAAAAATATGTGTATATATATATGAAAAGATTGCTTACAGTTATAGTTTCTGCTGTTCAGCGTAAAGTGTTGAAAGAAATTAAACAATTTCCCATAATGACAAGATATTCCATAGTTTGCAGAAGTTATTCTAAATAGAATTAGGTATTTAATTGTGTTCAATATGTGATTCTTAATTATGTTGATCCATAAGATTCTTCCTGAAAGTTTCCAGAATAAAATTTTGACCTCCAGGCAGATAAAAGTGTTTGATGTGATGACTTCTACATATTACTAAGAATAGCACATTGGATCAACAGTCTGTCAGTGAAGTGAAAAGGACTTCACTGTAAAATATTATTTCATCCATCCCTGACGTTAGTTCATGCTTCTGAAAAATCAATTAAAAGGATGTTTTGTTACAGTAAGATGTTTCAGATGGATTTAGTGCCTATCAATTTCAGAGTATAAAGAAAAAAATAAAACATTCTTTTCTGAATTAGAGAAATTGATACATTTGTCAGTAGAGAGTAATTTAATAGCTATTTAAGCTCATGTTTTAAGCTCATATTTTCTGTTCTGGAAAAAGTGAAAACAAGATGAGAAGTATCTTTCTATTGTACTGAGCAAATACTCTGTAATGGGTCTCAATTTCATAAACTTAATGCTGTATGCAATAGCCTTATTTTCAGGAAGTGCTAAATGCATCTGAAAAAACAGTATTTCAAAACTTAGTGTTCAAATCATTGATCACTTCTGAAATGAAGATGAGGGACAATGAATTTTATCATGAATGAATCATTTACCTGAGATGTTGTTCTGAATTTTGTTCTTTCACAAAGTAATCTTTCATTTCTTAACCTAAAACTGTCAGCGCAATTGGGCATGAGCATGAAGTCCTGCTGCGGGAAATGCTTTTGGAAAAGAATCTGTCTTTTATAGGTAAGAATCTGTAGTAAAGACTAGCCACTGAGTCTTTAGCTTCAAAGATTTCAGTGACTGTTTACTTCCAAAAAAAAAGAAGGCTTCAACACATGTTGTATTAGGTAGTAAAGGAAGAGTAAGAAATGATTCATGCTGTACATGATATCTTTTATTGATTTAGAACTGAGGAGGAACTCAGTTACCTAATACGCTATATATACAGCACATGCACAGGCTTGCAATTAATATTTTATAGAATAAGTAGCTGAAAAAAATGCTTTAATATCTGCTGTAGTATTACTTTTGGTGTCATGAGATATTAGCCATAATCTAAGCCTTGTGAGACTTAGGAGGAAGCGTAAGAAATATTAGCTGCAAAATGCTTTATGAATTAAAGAACTGCGAGGAGATTCACTCATTCAACCCTTTGTACAGTCTCCAYGACCAGTGCAAGCACTCTTTTCCCAATACCTATGCTTAAATTATTTTAAAGATTAATTTCTTAGAAAGTGKTTTTTTTTTGAGCCTCTACTATATTTTTTGGAGTCTGTGCTATATTACCTGTATATAAATACCATTGAAACAGTGATTAATATTTAGAACATTGTTTCTCTTACTGTGTTAATGAAGTTATGATGACTTCTTAAATCTTGGATTCCTTGTAATAGCAATATTAAATACTATCTTTTGTTACAGTTCAGCTTTCTACTAAATTCATATGATTAGGGAATTATACTTGTTTTACCAGAAAATGATCTCTGCTAAAGTTAAAAGTTAAGTTTTTGGAAATCTTAAACAAATAGTAAAATTTTGCAAAGAATTGATGTTTAAGGAATGGAGTTACTGTGCTCTTTTGCTAAGGTTTTAATCTGCAGTTGGAAAGGTGATGTTAATGCTAATACAATGCTAGAACTAGTAACTATAGAACAAGCTGCCAAGGAAAGTTACAGAATCACTTTCAATGAAAACTTTAAGACTTGACTTGACGCTCATCCATCAAAACTGGCAGGAGATTAATGAAATCAATCTGATCACAATATAAGGAGAAGAACCAGATGACTCACTAATGGATCTTCAACCCAACAATTGTCATTTCTTTGGCCTTGTGCAAGCTTGTATTGAACACAGACTAGATTTAAATTTTAATGATTAATGACCTTTGTTATGTTTCAAACTCATCTTTAAAAGTAAGCTTGAAGAAATTTGTGCTCTCAAATCAAAATTTTCAAAATGGGCTAACTCATCAGCATGTAAAGATATAATTGGGAATATTTAAAATATGGTTTACATTTTATGTGTACGGAAGTATTGTTTAGTCATGATTTAAGAGATGCTGAATGGTTATTATTATTTCTGTGCAATCCATCTTTGTTAGGCTGTAAGTAAAGACTGAAGTCCTGTATGTTGAGGGACCGGTTTCTGCCAGTTTCCATATTAGTGCACTAATCCCTAACAAAGGAAAATATTCAGGAGGAACAAGAAGTTTCCTGTATTGCTGCATTCACCTGGACAATACAGAGTATTGCAAGTGAAGAAGTATGGTCAGATGGCAGAGTGGGTATAAATTGCACGAGTATAATTTTGGGGACAATATCAATCAGCCTTTTGGGTCAGCGAGGGGATTTTTCTGTTTTCAGAGCAGTTAGCTTTAGAAGCCTACACATCAGAACTAAAATCTTCAGATTCACTGTGCTGTGCTCTGGCGTCAGGTAGGCCTAGGTCATTGTCTTCATCTGTGCTAAAAGGTCTTTTCAGGTGTACAGAATATCTCTGTGACTTCTGGATGCATCAGAATCATGTCTGAGCTGCAAAGCTTGAAACTTGTTGACTTGGAGGAAGAGGGGGTTAGAATAACATGTTCATGGTCTTTTCCTTTTTTTAGATATGAAAGTTCAAAATAATTGGTAGATATAGCATGGATGCACATATGTTGCTACCAACACATGTGAATAATAAAAATATTTTTAAAATATACTTGACAATATTCAGCAACAGATTCACAACAGAAAAACATTTCTTGATCAGGACATACTTTAAGGTCAGATCAATTCAGACAGATTCTCCCTTCCAAAAATGTCTAGTGAAGAGTATTCAAAGTAATGCAAGTGCTCAGAGACCTGCTGAGTCAGCATGCCAGGAAATGACTGTTCTTTCGATTGTCCTTGCTTTTATTGCCTTTTTTAAGGCCATTTCCCTGAATTTGTGATACTAGCCATTCTTAGATGTGATGGAAAACACAGATTTGTATTGCTGCCTGTATATTCTTAAATATTGAGAGTTTCAACCAAGATATCTGATCATCTTTTCTAACTCATTTTAAACAATTAAGTCCTGGTAATAGTTAAGTAGATTTAGAGGAAACTGGATTTTTTTTTTTATTCTTACCAAGATTAAGGAATTGCTTAAGACATTAATTCATTTTTATAGTATAGCATAAAACTGTCTAGTCATAGGTTGTTTTAAACTAGAGCCTTGTTAGCCTAAATATCTTTTATGTATATACTTGACAATCTGAGTTTGAAAAAAATAACCAACAGGCAAATCAGACTCAAAATCCAGAAAAGTTTTAATAGCAAATATCTGATATAATTGCAGCTTGTACTTACAAGATAATGTACTACTGTGAAGGAATATTCTCAAACTTCAGTAAAAGTACTAACAGCTATAAAATGCGGTAGCAAAGATTGTAGTTTATATTTAAAATATTGTACAGCTTCTCAAGCTTACTGTTTTCCAGCTCTAAATAATAGCTCATTATTAAAAAAAAAAAAAAAAAAGATATTTATCATGTGGTGAAAAAGGAGGAGAAAATTTGCCTTAGGTATATTTAAAATATTTCGTTTTCTAAAGGTGAATTTCTTATAAGCTGTGAATGTTTTTTATGTTATAAAAATGTTGCTTGGGCTCAAACTACTGACCTTTCATTATATTCACAAAGTATTCTAAAACTGAGTTCTGAACATTGGCCATGAAACTACTGTCCTAACCTGATAAATGGATTGGAAATAAGCTACCTAACAGTAAGAATGGGCCATTAATTTTAATCAAAGGTGATGTAGAAAGGCGAATAGGATGCATGACAATGTCAACAGCCCAGTAGGTGTTAAGGGACTACGCGGCCTTACTTGTTACTAGGTTGTGCCATTAGTTGAGGTTGGGTGAAGACAAAAAGCCATGTCTGGAATTGAATGACCAGGTCACTCCAAAATCTAATGGAGAAATGGGGTTTCAGAAATACCAGTATAATAGTATTGGGCATCAAGGACAATACTTCAGAAAATACAGAATACTTTGTGCATCTTCCTTTCTTTTAGAGCAAGCATCTTTTGTTTGTTTTATCTTCCTCAGTCCATTTTATTTTTTCTTGAAATGTTCCTGAAAGCCTTAAAATTCATAAGCAATAGTGTTGTATACATAATGTTAAGAAAATTGTTTAATCTTTGTATTCTTCAAAATCAGATAAATTCAACATTATGCAGGACGCAAGAGAAATTAAAATTGTGTCTTCTGTCTTCTGATAGATGTCCATCTGGAAAAGAAGGTTTTTGTTCTTGCTTTTAAACAACTTCGTGTTAATATTAAAATAAAATCCTGGCAGGTCATATTTTTTGTTTTGGTAGGCTTAATCTCTACGAGCTTCTTAAAGTGAGGAGACTCTTCTTTCAATCAGCAAATATATTTATTTTGAATTTTKGGGGAGTTATATAATACTGTATGACAGCTTGAATTAATGATGTTTATAATGAAGACATAAAATGCAGAAATGACAAAGCAGCACTTTTATATCCATGCTTCAGGTTTTCTATGAAGGTTCATTTAATCTGACACAGCATTGCATGCATAAGAAAGATATGTATGACTGCATTAATAATACTTGCACTCCTATTTAAAAGAAAAATAATTATACTGCTTTCTACTTAATAGATTAGTTTTATAAACAATAGTTCTTGTTCCCTGTGTATAGCTGAAGATCAGCTTCGTGCAAAGGGTTATGACAAAACACCAGACTTTATTTTAGAAGTACCAGTAGGTAAGTCTTTTCCAAGATTTTTTTTTATTTTGTGTAGAAATATTTATACTAAAATATTAGTTACTTAAGACATGAGAAGGTAAAGTATATTATAAGATAATACAGTAGATTATTATGATTTTACAGAATTTGAYCAGTAGTTGCAAGTTCTAGTTTGCATCACAGAGGTTTGATCATAAGTAATATTCCTTGATATTTCCTCATCATTCTTTGCACATGTTTGCATCATAATACCCCAAAAAAGGCAACAAGAGTCCCCAAAACCCCACTCTTGTCTAACCTACAACATCTATTGTCCTTGTGAACTCTGAAATAATTACAGTGCTTTTGAGCTTCTAGACCCAGTTAAATTCAAAGCAGTCTTAGAAATAATACCATTATACCTAAAGGTCATGGAGTAAAAGTTGGTCATTGTATAGTTATTTTTTTGTCACAGCTTAGCATCTTAATAAAACCCTGCAGATCTCTATAGCTTTTTGATAGCCTACATAATAAGAATCAAGAAGATAAAAGTAGACATAAAGGTCAAGTCGAAGTTCATCCACATCTTCTGGTCATGAGGTCATGTAAATTGTTAAGGTAATCAGATGACCTAATGACTGTGCCATGGAAGGAAAAACATCCGAGTTCTAATCCGAGGTGATTCTAATCACCTTTTGTAAACTGGCTTTCAGACCAAAAGCCTTCTTCCTGTCCTGCTTAGAACATAGCAAGTGTGGTTGGTTTGATTATCAGAGAAAAATKAAAAGGCAGAAAGCACTGAGAGTCAAATGTGCGACTGAAACTTTGTTCGTGGGATTGACACAGTTGGGATTTTCATCAAGATCATGGATTCTTACAGCATTGTAGGAAATTAAATACATACTTTCAAATGCATCATTACGCAGCAATTCTTGATATATCATCTTTTAACACAGTAATCTCTCATATACCGGATGTAACCAACTATGCATACAGGAGCTTTTTCACAAAATTTGTGAAGACCTTCAGCACCACCATGTTTTAAAAGAAAAGGAGAGAAAAAAGAATTATGATAGTGACATTAAGAAGTATTTGTATGCACAAAGTAAATAATATCCTTGTAACTTGTGGTCCATATTTGAGGCTGTGGGATATGACGTTCTCATGACCTGCAATTTACTTCTGYTAAAACACACCAAGAGAGTTTTCAATTAATACCTGCTACTTTATTTCCATAACTTTCATCTCTGGAAATTCACAGGAAGCCATCAAGGGCATGAGTTTATATTTTTTATTCAGTTCTGAAGTTGGCAAGGAAGATTCTGAAATGGCTTGGACTTTTATATATAACTTGCATTCGATATGCTATATCCACTTTTATATCAGATATAGATAACATTATGTACCAGCCTGAATAAATGAAAATGGAAATGCAAATGGATGGATTTAGTTCTTGAAATGCTTGAGAAAGCATTGTGGGAAAAAAGCAATAGAATTCTTGGATTTATAATATTATCCTTTTAGATAGAAGTTTAGAAATAATCCATCACTATATTTGCATGGATTGGTCACAGTCTCTGAAAATCCATATCRTAAAAGCATGCACTTTCTTCACATGAATTCAGTCATTTGAGATTGGCAGGAAATAATTTTCTACATGCTGTCACATCTGAACTAAGGTGTGTCCTCATCTTTGTGACTCAATAAATAACTAGGAAAGGCAGATATTTGTTAGATATTTCAACTGACTGCATGATTTATGCCTCAAATGTTGTGTCCCCTGGGGTCTAAAGGTATCAGGAGGTGTTACTGTATGTGCCCACACAAGTTGGTTGCAAATAGCAGAGCAGATGTGGCATTGCAGATCTCAGGCTACCAACTTCATGAATATCTACACTATTTACACCCAAGCTTCCCAAATAATTGTATGCTGAACCAAGAATGGGAAACAATGGGTGGCTGGGGCTTCATGCCCTTAGAGCACCTTATCCCATGTCAGACTGGGATTAGTATGGACAAAGACTTCAGTAGTCCCAAATTAGCTTTGTGGAGACTAGATGGTTTTTCTTCTTGTTTTCTTCTGCCAAAATAGATCATCCATTTCAGACATGACTCTCCATTTAGAAAGAAAAAAAAAAAAAAGAGATAGGAGGGAATATTAATACTGCAAATTCTCACCTAGAAAAAATAGTGAAGGGCATGGATCAAATCACATTGAGAGAAACAGAAATTCAGAATCACTTTTTTGAGAGAAGCCATCCTTTCCCTGATGAAGCACTGCTGATTTTGCAGAAGTATAAAGARCATATATATGTCTAGGATAACCTTTCTTGCTGTTCTCACACATTCCACTCTACATTGCTGAGAACTTTCTCTCTTCAGCAGCTTGGCTAACTGGCCTTGTTATTCACCAGAAGTTTTCAACTCTTTTTTTTTTTTGACAACTAGGAAGCAAAATAAGGAGAAAAATAGGGCGCAATTGCACTTTAGTCTGGTCTCTTTTTCTTTGTATTGTGTTTGCATTAGAATAAGTGCAAATAGAGTACTCCTAGAATAAGATATAATTAAACTGTAGTTAAAATAATTATCCTTTAAAATATTTTGTGTTAGTTTTTGGGAAAATAWCTCATGTGCATAATGGAAATATATTTTTACAAGTATACAACTCAGTTGCAAACATAAGTCATATGGTAGTTTGTGGGGGTAAATATGCAACTCATAAATATAGAACTCRTAAAAGCTATTGAGTTTGATTTTCGTAACTCGCTTTTATTTTCTGYTATCACCCCAGCTGTTGAAGGACACATAATTCATTGGATTGAAAGCAAAGCCTCCTTTGGTGATGAAAGTAGCCACCAAGCCTACCTCCAGGACCAGTTTTGGAGCTACTGGAATAGGTACTTTTCTATATTTTTTCCTATAGATAGATAATATTCATTTTAAAAAAAATTACTGAATAAAATAACACCTAGTGGCTTTGATATTAAACCATGTGAATAAAATGTATGTAACTAATCTGATATTTTGCATTACATTTATTAAAATATCACATTGGAATGCTGGAGATTTTATAGTGATAGTAGATAATAGAATAAATTATTTTGATACAGAAGTTGTATTTCACTTTTTTAGTGCCTGAGCTTGGTGGAAGTTTCTGCTGTGATATTTTAGCTATATATGCAAGGTGCCAAACTTGTCATAAAATCTATGCAGTCTAGCAGATAGACTTGTACACAGAGAACTATATCGTTCATTGTCATTTTATCATATRTATTCTGTTGATTTGTGTTGTTTATAAAAATTATTTTTCTGCCTATTGTCTTTACAGTAAGACCAAATATTACCTTCAGTTAAAAAAAAATAAAAGGAGCTGTAGGAGTGTTAGAGGAAAATTATTTTATGCTGGACAGAATTTTTGAGCTTGTTTTTCCTAGTATAATTATTTTTATGGCATTATATAAAGATTGTTAAAATAATGCTGCATTACTCTTAAAAAGGTCCCTGTGATATATGTTTGTATATCTTTCTGTGGTACCAGAAGCATCCTCGCTGGTTAGACCATTGTTGTGGTAGACGTTTTATGAAGACAAAATAAAAACCTTTTTTTTTTTCTAAAATCTGGCCATCCTCTACAAGATCAAAAGATGCATATGTAGTGCAAGATACCGAAATGGCATTAAGATGAATATGATGGTGGAATACCAAGAAGAAGATAGCATTCCCTTGCAGGCTTACTAAAAATTCTCAGTGAGGTAAAGGAGAGTTCTGATGAASGATTTTGAAGAGCACAGGTGAGGGAGTCTGCCCGGTATTCTCAAGAGAGTTTCAGTGTAATGTGAAGCACGGTGTGAATGCTGGCACTAGCATGCCAAGCACCCAACCTGTGGCACATGCTGACATCAGTGGCCAGGCTATGGCCACCAGTCAATGTCTAAAATGTATATCAGTTTTGAATGATGTAATGAATCAACTTATGCAAGGATCTTTGAGATGACAATATATTTCCCAGTTGATTCAGCTATACCTGTGCCATCRCTTTTCCTCTTTGGAAGGTATATGGATGATCTGGAGAGGGGAATTGGGTCATCATGGAGACATCAGGTCACTATAGTTTAGGTTTCTGTATACCTGAACTATTAGTTGAATTTAAAGCTGAACTGAAATTGAAACTGGACRGGGAACTCTTAATATCGCCTGTTAGATATAGATGGAAATCCATGTCTAGATAATTTGAAGGAATGAATAGGAGAGGCTTTAGACCTTTTCCATCGAGGTATTTGCTTGTTTGTTTTCCGGAAAAATAGGGATGAGACTGAAAAGGTTCCTTTTTTTTTCTTTTTCCCTAATCTATCACAGATGCAAGCTTAATTCTGCACACAATCTGACTGAAAGTTTTTGAGCATAGCTGTGGTTTCTTTGCTCCAATATTTATGTTTCATTAAATCCTGTACTCTGTGCTAACTAAATCTGAGGGTATCGTAAATTGGCCTATAGTGACAGGAAAGAAATGGCGCTTTCTCACTTAACAGAACAGCTCCCTAGATGCAGTCAACCATGTCTGTTCACCTCAGTGCAAAAGAACACCTTTTTATTACTCTGAGTTCTGCAGGGACAGCTTAGCAAGGTTTTTTATGGCTCATACATCAATGGTATTGTTAAGCAATTTTCAATTGCAGTGCTACACTGCAACCTCATCTTCAAATTAAGCTTCCCATTAAAAATGTACAAACCGTACCATGTCAGTGGGTTTGCACAGTTGTAACTCAAGGCACTGTTTAGATACTAGGAGCTTTCACTAATAATGAAGAAACAAGAAAAAGCAACTTTTGACTTTTGCTTTGCATATTACAAGATGGATTTTGCAGAGGACTRTTTAGATTAAAAAAAAATGTTTTATCATTTGGAAGAACTTTCTCTAAACTGATCCACATACTTGCAGGATCTGTTCGCTCAGTGTGTTCCTCTCAAGCAGTGGTTTCCAGCTGAGCAGGGCTGTGTCTGTCTCTGCTGCTGTATGAACCAGATAACTGCATGTGCAAAGCAGACTTGATTTGTACACTTGTTTTTCACTGCTCACTTACAAACATTGATAAGTTTTTTGTAACCATCAGGATAAAAACTGCTAAGGAGAGCATGAACAGGAAATGATCCAGATTTGCACTTTAAAAAGGGGTCTGAAAACAAGTTGTAAAACATTCCATAATTTAAAACAATATTGCTTCTTCTTATGTTTTTTTTTTCCACTAGTGTGTTTTTTCTCTGACTTAAATTAAAAATTGGAGTCCCAGCTCTAAAAGTATGTTAATCCGAGCTGATAGACATGGCTGCTGCTTTCTAAGAGGTATGTAGAGATCAACAACAAACAGTTTAAATACTAATTAGTGAGTGTACTGTCAGTGACTTGCTGTAAGAAGATAAAAACTCAAATGCAGCAATTTACTTTTGCAGTTCTCTGCAAACCTAAGACGTATGTACACTCTGAAATATAATTTCTATATTTCCCAGGAGAAAGCTTGACACTGTTATTAGCTGGAAAAAACCTTCACTATATATGAGGAAGACCGTAGCAAAATGTCGTATTTGACACTGATATTAGACTAATGGTAATTTAACATAATGAGAAAGAAGCATTTCATCTTCTGCTTTTGCATAAGGATAGTAAGTCATCCCTCTACTAATTTCCTTCCCCCCTTTTCTTGTAATCTAAATGTTGTGTGCTTCTACTTTTTGAAAGAAGAATTAGAAGAGCAGGTTTGTCRTAAGTAATTTTAAAGTGGTACGCATACTTTTTAGAAACCTAAATTCATTATTAAATGAGTTATTAATTAATTCATTGTCTGATCTTGAGACTTCTGTTTATAACTAACTGTTGTAATAATAAAATTGTGTCCTGTTGAATTAAAAAGATATTTCAGATAAATAGCAAGGGAAAAATCATGTAAGATTCCATTTCAGTCACAAACATAGCTGATGTGGTTTTATTTTGGGGGGGATATTTTGTGTGAGTGCGTTTTTTGTTGACTAAAAGGATGAATCGTATGTGAGCAAAGACTGAATCAAAGCATAAAAACGATACACTTTTTTTTGTATACAGCTATTTTAAAAGTTTTAACATACGCCACTGTGAAGATTATTTAATACTTGCTGTGTAGTTGTAGATGATACGGGAAGAGAGGGAATTGTACTACATATCTATAGATGTCTGTTCTGTCTATAACAGCATCAATGTTCTCCTATTGCAAATGGTCTCCAAAGTTGTATTGGTAAGTTGAAAGCCAGGAGTTTAACAACTTGACTTGGCAGAAACCTTGGGAGTTGCATTTGTCAAGTGGCTAGGAAAACTGCTCATGCATACCCAGTATCCAAAGCTTCATTGGCAGCCCAAACATAAAGAACTGAAAGGTCATTCCTCTTCTTGCAGTATGATGGTTTGTTGACATATTTTGACAYGCTGGTACAATGCTGAAAGGTTTTGACCTTACTGCAACACTGAGGGACTTAGGATTTGTGAGCTATCTAGTGCTCTTGAATCTCACACACACAGATTTCTGCTTTGCTTCTCCCTTCCTCCCCGTTTACTCCAATTAGCAGAGCAATGTTAAACAAGATCTTTATTCAGTGACACCTGAACAGTATCAAAATGAACATATAGTTGATGCAGTTTTTATTTTTTTTTAACTTCAGCTCCAAGGTAATGTTTTAATATTTCACCGATGGTTTCCCCTTTAACAAAGTCATTCAGCAGTAGACCATGAAGACATTTCTTGTGGAAACCATAGCTCATGGTTAGCATTGCTATAATGTTAATTGTTTTGATGATCACTTTTGTCTGTTTTATTTTGTAACAAATTTCAGTTTGTCAAAGCAAAGAACAGACCACCCTCTGTACATATTAGCATTTACATTGGAATGATTTAGGTTAATTAAATATACACTTTAATGCTTTTTCTTTAACTGTATTCAATATGGACGTTAAATCACATTTTTTATTACCAATTTCTTCTAGTACTTAAACTTGTTTTACCACTAGGTTGCTACATTCTCAATTTTAAAAGTGAAGCACTGTATAGCTTTCTTTAAATTATTTTTTCCTTATATTTTTTCTATACTGTCTCAAATACTGTCATGTCACAAAAGCCTCGCACGTACTGCAGACAGAGCATTTTCAGCCTCCATCTACATTACTGCTAGGCTTCAGCTCCAATTTCCCTGGTATTTCTCATTCAGATTAGACAAGCATCTAAGTTTATGTACGATAAGAGCTGACAGCGTGGATGCTGCTCTGCTTGCCAAGGGCCTGGTCGCAGACACTCCACTATGTCAAAGAATGTCAACCCCCCCACAGACCTTACCTTTCAGAATTCCTTGTAATTTTTAATTGACATTTACATTTGACATTTTCAATGTAGTTCTTATTGTTTAGTCTTTATCTACCCTGTAATAGCTAAAACCAAAGCAAAGTTGAAAGAATCCTTTCCTATAATCTGTATATTTTCTTTATTTAACAAGGTCAAGTTGCTGGGCTGAAACTCAAGAATGACCAGCTCCCTCTTCCTTCATGTAATTCTGTAATTGCTAGCCTAATCCATTTCAAATGACAATTTGGGAGGATAAAGTAGGAGTATAAAAGCAAATTTAACTCTTAGTACTAATGAGCAAAGCACAATTGTGTTATTATTGCTCTACATAGTGCAGAAAGGATACACTGATTTCCAGGAAGATTTCAAGAATACTAACAGGGATTTTCTTTTGAGACTGGTATTGAATGTTAAATTCAATATCTTTGTACCTGTGTACATCCTACATATACATGCAAACAACATAACATCTGAATGAAATGAAGCTGGCAAATAGTTACTTGTTGTAGGGTGCATTGTGCTCTCTAGCATTCGAAAATCACAAGTTTTTCATTTGGTTTTAAATATTAAAAGCCTTATAAATTAATATAAGCATAATTATCTATCTATTAGAAGTCAGAATGGAGGACTACAGTTGATCATAAATGTCACAAAGCAAAGAAATAGAAGAACCATTTTGTCACAAATAATGCTGCTTTTCTTCTAATTAGTTAATTTACATTTTACAAATTAAGGGCAAGATTCAGGCAGAAGATAATCTACTAGCATATCATAGCTTTACTGACCTGTATTTGTATCTGCCAAATTTAAGTTAATTAGAAATGTAGATGCTGTTTGTTTTATCTGTCAAAAAGCTCATCTTAAAAAAAAATCGAGACACACTTTTTCCCCCCCAACATTTATCATCTAAATAATAGTCTTGCCAAGATGGCAGCCTCATAATAAACTCTTTTCAGTGGAGCGATGGGTAATGAAGCTTGCTTGTGAAGGCAGCGAAAAATGTTGTCTAGCCAAATGTGTGAATATGATGGCTAGAGAATCAGTGGACTTTCTCAGTCATCAATCTTTTTAGTAGCCTCTTATACATCTGAATATTTTGATAGATGATCTAATAATTGAGTTATCTATCTTTCTAACTATCGGAGTTGCATAAAAATTATTTTCACATGCTATTGAATATTAAATATATTGGGCATCTAGTAAATTTTTCAAAAAAGAGCCAAGAGGTGGAGGAATTTAGTTATGTCATAAGCATCCCATAATATATTAAATGATAAACTACTATATCTAGAGCAAAAAATTATTTGTGTTAATACAAGAAAGAAGTAAATAATGTCAAAAGCCAATTATATATAGTATTCACAGTAAATAAGGCATGTGAAAACAAGAGACTGGCTAAGTTAGTGAACAATCTAGGTGCAATTTGAGGTGTAAAATGAGTAGATTTGGTTGTCCCTGTCTGTGTAATGGGCAGCCGTCGCATTTGATGTTACGCAAACTCCCTGTGTGTCAGAATTCTTGACTTAGGCACAGAGAAATACGGTGTCAGTGTGGAGTCCCAAATTACCTCTCTGTCTCTGTGAGAGTAATTTGTTTTGATTAAAGATGAGTCTGAGAGATATATGTAGAAACTGCCTGAATTTTGTTTACTGTATGAGATTCCACAGTGTGTATTTGTGTTTCCGGAGCACAAGAATGTGTTGCCTGGGATGATAATTCTCTGTCTTGCATTAAAGAGGACACTCAGGATATATGGGTAAGTTGCATTAAGCACTTGATCAGAGCTGGCTAGGGCTTCTGAGCGGTAGTGCAAAATGATTGCTAGTGTGGGCTTAGTTTTTAAATATTACAGTTCAATGAATATTTCTGCAGGTAGCAAAGTGACAAGTGACGGGGCACTTTTTTGAGGTAGTCAGAGGTTGTTCACCCATAGAGGAATTATATCAGAGAAGATATCAGAGAGATTTGCTTTCTAGTTGCTACCTGCTTAAGGGAGAAAGAAASAAGGAGGGAAGGAAAAGCAAGCRCAAGTCAGCAAGATTTCCAGGAGCTGGATGTTATCATGGTTTGACAAGTACTTTGTGAAGGTGCCGTGGGCTCCATTGGGCTTTGCCACCATGCACAGATCTAGCACTCGAACAAAGGCTTGGCTCTCCCGACAGCAGCTGCCGCCCTCCTGCTTAGTAAGCAAAGTTCCTGATGCTGCAGAGTTCTTGGGAAATGTGCCTAAGTGCTTGGATATGTTTTCGGTACATGRAAAGCAAGACACTGAAACAAGATGACTTCGAGCATCCAAAGTGTAAGACCTCAAAATAAAAAAGCTGATTCCGAAGCTCCACCTTGGTCTTCCTTGCAGCATTCCACCTAAACTGCTTTTTTGATTTTGGGAATGTGTTTACATTTATTTTATGCAACTCTTAAATGACAGAACTGTAATTTCACATAAGCATAACTTAATCCTAGAAATAAGGCAGTAGGAAACGAATTGGGGAAAAAAAAAAGTAAAATAATTTACTCCAATGACTTTGGGAGTTTTTAAATTACAAAGCTAAAATTGCTTATAAGTAATAAATTATTCTGGACTTAATCAAAGCCAGTGTTCTCTTTTCTTTGCTGCATGTGACTTCTTTGGACCTTAGGTAAATTGGCAGTTATTCTAATTACTATCTGTAGCTTGTCTCCTTAGGAACATACCAAACTCAACATATCATATGCAGTGTGTTGTATAAACATGTATATACTTGTGTGTATAATTTTAGAATGTTAGTATCTTATTTGGGAAAGGGATCTTTTTTTCCCTCCCAAATCAAAATAGCAAACATCTGTGTTCCTTCTGGTTTGTCACTTGATTAGCATGCCCTCATCCATCACTATTCTTTGATATGAACATCAAGAAGTCATGTCCTTTTGTTTTAAATGATAAATATGCCTTTGTCATGAATACTCATAGGCATTCCAGGATTTACATCTGAATCGTCAAAGTGTAACTGCATAGCTTCTCTGATGTGTGACATTATTAGTGAAATAAAGGACTTTTAATTTGTCATGGATAGGCCTTAGACATTGACGTTACAAGGCTGTTAGCTGTGATTCTGAAAAAAAGTTGTCCTTCAGCCACTGTTTTTCTGAGATTTGTCTTTTATTAACGAGAGACGATCTGCCGCAGGAGAGCCTCTGCGGACATCCCTATTTGCGTGGTCCAGGCCTGTCTCTTCAGGTTTCATTATTTAGGTCTGATGTCTAGTTAACTCTTATCAAAACTAATACCATCTGAAGTACCAGGCTTCCAGTGGTCACACAAGCAACATGAAGATTTCTTCAATCTGACTAATATTATCAAAGACAATATCTCTTTAAACTTGAGCTTTATTTCAATGTCCATATCAATTACATCTTGCAAAGGTATTTCCTTGAACATTTCACTGCTGCTTTTTATACATGAAATTAATAGCACTTTGTACATTTTTAATTTAAAAATAGTGATATATATACATTTCGTATAACTCTTAGTGTATACTTAGTGTTTACTGATGCTGCTAAAACATAAAGTACCATTGTACTTTAGTTACCAAAGTACCATTGAGCAATCTCCTTAATATAGTACAGTAAGTTAGAATGTTTTTGAAATAAGACATCTAGATGGATTTTTATCAGCTAYTCAGAAAAAGATCGACTTGGTGTCATGCAGATATGTATTTTAATCTTAGTTTCTATAGAAAGGAAGTGTTCCTTGAAATCTGTGGGTTCACTTACTCATGATAAAACATTACTTCCTCTATTTCTTTTCTGATAATGCATTTACTGTGTTCTTTGTTTGTTCTCATGGTTAAATTCATATCACRTGCTAAGGGCTATAGTGCTGAGATTAGAGTCTTTGAAAGTTGCAGGATAGTTCAGACAAGAGACTGAACTATGAGTTCGGTGAGGGATCCCACAAAAAGATTTGAGAACCAGTGATCACGATCATCTTACAATTTGCAACATTTTYTGTTATATGTGTAAAACATCTTGAAATATTTTGTTCTTTCAACATTTTTTATTACTATTACTTCTTAACTTCACAGACTTTAGCCACAATCTTGATGTAAACAGGAGTATTAATTTGATCAAAAATTCTGTTTATATTATAAGGTAATCTAAAATAAATTGATCATATTATTTTGCGGACTTCTCTCTGCTGAGAAATTATATGCCACTTTATTTGGAATGTTGTACTTGATTTCAAAATAGTGAAAAGTGTACATATTTCAGGCTTACTTTCTACAGAAGAGTCATTCTGAAAGTACAGTCTCATTTATCCATTTCAAAAGAAGAAATGTCTTGTRCAGGCTTTGCAGCACAGCCCAATATACAAAGTGAGATTTTTGTGGCCTATGAGGAATACATGTGAGTTTTTGAGACACTGAAGCTGTAACCCAACTGGAAGAAGACAATGATGGCAGTGAGCTTCTGTCCAGAGTTAATCAGCTGCAGAATTTGTAAACTGCATATGTGTCAAAGTTGAAAATGTTAGCACTCTGATAGAAGCTTGAAAAGGTTAGACCTGATAAAAGCCATCAGCAGTTAAAGAAAGTGATTTATGGGAATGTAATGACACAAAATGCCTCATTTATCACTCACATATAGATAGGTTAAGGTTTCTGTGTCATACTTTAAAAACTTGACCACTTAGAATTGTCAAAATAGGTACTTAATTGCCCATCAKACATTTCAGTTTGAATTTCCTTTGCTTCAATTTTGATAATTTTACTGTTGTACTTCTCGTATGGTTCTTTTAGACATTCATATTTCATATTTATTTCATATTTGTTTCAAAATGTAAGTACAGTATTCTAATAGAATTTTATTAGGTAAAGCTGTTGATCTGAGTATTATATTATACATATAGTTGATATGCAGTTTAATTTAGCCCAATTATAAGGAAAATAACTGAATGTTTTGTTTGTTTTGTTTTAAACCACTAATTCTCTTCAGGAGTTTATAGCTCTCTTACTCAATCCTTATATTTCCTCTCCAAATTAAAACACAAGATTTAAAAATGAGATCCATTAGTCGGTTTCCAGTTCCTGTTACTTGAGTTACTGTTTAACTTGAAGCAAATTAAATTTAATCAAGTACTACCAGTACTGTTAAATGATTTTGAAACAAAAATGTTGGGAGAAATACACACTAGTGTACTTTTCTTCTTGCAGTAAGCAAACCCCATAGATCTGTATTTTTTTTAAGGCATGGTATCTTACAGTATCATAAGAATACTGAATAAAGTAAATGCACATGTAGTTACGCCCTCATTAGAGAATTACGTTTAAGGACATTTTTGCCCTTAAAATAAGGCAAGTGTTTCATAAACATTTTTTATAGAGACAGATAGATTCAGCTGCAGATAGAAATAGTATAAGATTAAAATTTGAGATTTTTTTTTATTTAGCTACTTATCTTTTTTTTTAAACCTGTCTCGGTTTCTTACTCCTCTTAATCCTTGATTGTACACAGAAAAGCCTAAAAAGAATAGTTTTAATTTTAACAACAAAAAACTTACCTTTTTGTAAGCTACCACAATTTACGGCCCCAGTTGTATAGCATTCTGTTTGTTCAGCGATGACCTTCCAGGTTCGATTTAAAAAGAAGTCAGAAGCATTTGTCATGTCTGCTCGATCTTGTCCAGAGGTACCTATTGTAATTATAAAGGACTAATAAGGTTGTTTATAATATAACAGTCTGACAATGCTTAAAAAAAATCTTCTGAAGAGCAACTTCATGTCTTTTTCCTCTCTATTTTAAGAAAAAGAAATGTAATCTTTTTGCTTTATGCTGTACTGTATCTTTTCAACATTTTGTTRAGGCAGCATAAAGAATTTCTGCCTCAGAAACTTGATTTAGTTTTAAAAGACGAGAAGTATGACTTGCTCATTACTAGTAACTTCTTGGAAAAACTTAATAATGGTGTTCCTTTGATACCATTGTATTTTTCACCTTATTTTCAATGGCATATAGAAAAGATATTGTGTCTATAAACATATAATTCCTTTTACTACTTGAAAAAACCTTATATGTCTGTGTTCCACAAATGTATGATATGTGAATATAATGAACTCTATTTTGTAAAAASTCCAATCCAGGTGTGTAACCATTAATAGTCATTAATGAAATACTGCTGGTATTTTACATATGTCAGATTATTTTTACAATCAATTTACTGTGGTTTTTTTTCTTCATGTCTTTTCCTGCTTTCTCTCACTCCCCCATTTTAGCATCTCCAGYAATACTTCTTCTTATACATAAATATATATATGTATATTTTTAAAATAAATGAAAAGATACTAAAACCAGTGGAAAATGAGTGTTTGACAGAAATGTTTACCAGTCTTGTAGGGTATCTTACAAMACCATGGTATTGTCAGATTTCCATACATCATTTAAATACCCTCGGACAGCAAAAGCAGAATCTTGGCAATTCTGTAATCTCATCATGTGATTTCAGGAAGGGTTTTTTTTTTCATATCTACAATTGAGACAAATTTATGTTGTATATATTTATGGTTGCTGAACTCAAAATTGTCTCATTTCATTAATTTTTAACATTGTGCTTTCTTAACTGCTATGAGGAAATGTATTAAAATGCCTTAATTATAGGGCGAGAAGAAGAGAAAGCAYAAGTCTCTTAGCATATGATCTTTCAATTGTTCACTAAAGGATAAAGAGGGCATTCAAGCATGGTTTAGATAACTGTCAGCAGTAATAAAATGCAAGGTAGTTTGTAGAGCCTTTAAAGACCTTTCGGGAAATAGATATAATTAAAAAAATAAAAAAAAAGACTTTCATATCAAAGAAATCCAAAATGTTATAAAATTTCAAAGTGTTACTGTAGTAAGAGTCCTCTATGTTTCCAAAGAGGAAAAATAATTGTGAAAATATTCTGCTTTCTGCACAGCAGTGATGGTTTTGTTTATGTAGCTATATGTTCTTTAGCTTTTAACATATAGATACATATTAAGAGATATTTCAGGTTTTCTTAGTTTATTTTATGTCTTTTTTTAATTTGTTATATACTTTTAATTATTTTTTAAAAAAGCGAACAGTTATCTGGGTAACACAAACAGTGATAAATTGTGTGTAAAAACACCACAGTTGGTCACAGCATAATATAAATGACATTTTTATATAAGTTCATTTGCGTTTTTTTTACTTTCTGTATTGTGCGAGTATGTGACCTTGCTCTGCTTAAAGGTCCTTCCCCACAGCTTCTGCAGTGCTGGGCATCCTGAGGCTTCAGCATTTAGAACTACCTCACCTACAGGGGCTGCAGAACGAGTACGTGGTTTACCTATTTTGGAGAAAGAAGTGCCTCACCTGAAGCTGTCCCCAGACTTCCTTCTTCTGTTTGCAGTTGTGACCCTTTCTTCTCCTTCACCTGGTGTGACGGGGCTCTTAGGTGTGATGACTTTTCTCTACAACGTACACTCTTATTCTCCGGTCTGCAGCTCCTGCGCTCCTAGCGAACAGCCTCAGTTGTAATCTCTTCTGTTGGACTTGTAATGACTCAAATCAAAATTGGGTTCTCCTTTTTTTTTTCTTCTCCTATTACTGGTTCATTTTCTTTCCCTGAGCTTTTGTGCAGTAGAATTTTTAATACTTTTTAGACTATTAGAGTTGCTGTGTGTCATACCAGAGATGACTGAGTCTCATTGGTGACTTAGATAACTTGTTAAGCATAGTAAGTGCTCACTGAATAAAAATATCTACAGTACAGTATTTTAGTTTTTGCCAAAGTAGTTTTTACTCTTGTCTGTGCAAAGAAGTTATTCTACTTTTTTTTCCCCCTATTTTCTTTTGTTAAAAATCATAGTCACTGCCTCTAAGGAACTCTCCTTACTGATAATAACATCTATTAAGAAGAACTGACATTTGGTATCACTGCTTGAAAATCCAACATTCAAGAGAAAAATGTGCACATGTATTATCAGAGGTCTGAAAGATTARTCTAACTTCTTGTAGAGCAGACTGTAGCTCCTTCAGCATTTGCCCAATACTTAGCACATCAGGCCTTATGCATGCTGAAGGTTTAATAATGCAAATAATAAGAAGAACCAGTTAGAATGATAGTCTTTATTATGCTTTCTGGATCTTAGGAACAATGATTCTCATGCTTTCTCCTCTAGATACTGGACATGGTAGACAGCAGAGGCTGTAAATTGAAAGACTGGGGTTTTAATCTCTTTTTCATCATTGATCTCTTTGGTACTGCCAAGCAAATTACTTGATGCTTCTATGTGTAAAATTCTCTATCTGCAGAAGCTTCATATTGCATCAAAGTACTGCAAGGTCGAACTTATAGCTGATAAAGTGTTTTCTTAAAACTCAAGGTAAAATGCACTACAGTTATGAATGCATGATATACTCTGTTATGAAAATCCATCTTACTCTAGCAAAAGTGTAAACCTAAGCACAGATCTTCTCATAATTTTCATTTTCTTATCACCATTCATAGTATGTCAAGAAAGAGAAAAAGAATCCAGGAATATTGTCTGTGCTTTGGCATAAATGTTAGGAAAACAACATCTAGTTCCAGACACTTTTGGCTTGTGTTAAGGAGATAAAGGATGGGACGTTAGGAAGAATACAAATCATGTCAAACTACTGCTCAAATCATTCTCTGCAAAATGTCCAGGGGAATAAGTTCAGAGAGAATAGCTTGTGTTCTCAGTGTTAGAAGAAAAGACTTTCCCAGTCATAAAAGCACACTATACTTTCTTATGTGTCCTTGCTTTTCTGGTGTTTCTCCATAAAATTGTCATGTGGAACCTGAAAATTAATACTGTTGACTTTTTTTTTGTCCCTCTCAAGACTAGTAAAATTGTAATAGTTTTAAGACACTTTACCTGATCCACCTCTGCCTCCTCCCTGAYTTTAACAAACCATCAAATTAGGCAAATTCTATGAAAGCAACAGGGTCCCATGGCGTGGTGGGAGAATTCTCTTGATGTAAGAATCTAAGGGAAACCTCTGCGTCATAATGTAAATCCCATCTTAGAGCATATATATTTATGGTTTTGTGTGTTTTTATCATTCTGAGTTGCATAAATGTAACTAAAATATGAAATTTCAATATATTTCTGTGAATTAACGGCTGGCTTTTGGGGACATTTCCCAATAGGAGTAAAATAACACACCATACTGTTGATAAAAATGTTTCTTATTCCTTTAGTAAAATGTTTTCTCCCAGGTTTTATGATGACATGTATCAGGGAGTGTGTCTGAACTGAAACTAAAGAACTGAATTACCTAAAAATATGAATATGTTAAGATTTTTGGTTAATTGCAAGTAGGATGAAGAAGCTTGTTGACATCATGGGATATTATTTTATCTATGGAGAATTACACAGTGTTGTGTGAGTCTTTCTATGGCATAAGAGAATTTACACATAGAGCATTCCCTTCAGTAGCTCAGACTGTATGTTTTAGAGTATTAATTAGCTAGTCAGATTTTATTAGGGCCATTGGGTTTTGTATAATTAAAATCGTAGCAGCAGCTAAATGGTATGTGATGTGAGAGGCAGAGTCTGCTTTTGCCAAGTGTTCTTCATTTGRTTTTCAAAGAGAGGGCAGAGAGGTGGGAGAAACTTAAAAGTCAAGTCTCACACTTAAAAAATAATTTAATTTGAAGCAGATATATATATTTATATAAAATATGAAAGTTAAGTACGGGAGGTTTTTCTGCAACATTGATCCTGTAGACTGGCAATAATGTGTAGCGTGTGGGGCGTTCTGGGGTAAGTTATTCAATTTAAAGTTCATAGCTTTAAAATTTCAGTAATGAATAACTTCAAGGTAGAGACATTTGGCAGAGCATAAGAAAAGTTGTTACTTTTCATTATGTTTATTCTCTAAATGCTGACAAATGGGCTGCATTATCAGCATTTTAAATCAAAATGTTCTTTTGGCCATCATGGAGCACGTTCAGTAAATCACAGAATCACAGAATGGTTGAGGTTGGAAGGGACTCTAGTCCAACCCCTATGCTCAAGCAGGGACACCCAGAGCACRTGGCACAGGATGGCAACCAGGCAGGTTTGGAGATCTCCAAAGGAACCTCCACAACCTCGCATGTGTATATTTATTTATATATGCACAAATGCTTACAGACATACATGCACACACTTATACATATATATATATATATGAGTAGTGTGCTTTCACCTCTGTGTTACACTTCTGTTGTAGCAAGTCATTTTTTAAACATTCCTTTTATAAATAAAAATAGCCTATGCTAATAGCAGATTACTAATTCAGGGTGATTTTTGTTATTTGTTTTCCTTGTTACCTATCTGTTTTTTATCCTGGATTTGTTCCAGCTTGTCTGTTAGTAGTAGATGTAGAAGTCTCATGGGCTTCCATTTGAGTACCATCCATTACGTAGAATCTGTCCATCTGACAGAGGTCTGGTTCTACTTGAAGTCAGTAGACGAGCTCTCAGTGGTCTGAGTGGAGTAAGTTGGTCATCAGTATTGGTCTGGACTTGGATAATGACAGTGGACGGAGTTGAAGTGCAGGCAATTCCACTTAAGTAAAATCTTTTGTGCTCTGAGGGTGGTCAGACACTGAAGTGGGTTGCCCAGAGGTGTTGTAGGGTCTATTCACCCCCTCAAAGCTTGGCTGAACATCTCCCAGAGCCAGCTGCRTTAGCTGACCGTGCTTTGAGCATGGGAATAGGACTACGTGATCTCCAGAGATCCATACCAACAGGTCTCTTCAACTATTCTGTGATTTTGTGTGTAATTAACGTTTTGTTTTTATCTTTATTAAAAAAGTTACAGAGGAGGCCATGTGCAATTAAGAAGAGGGAGAGAAATCTAAAAGATTTTAGTCCAGCAGACCATGGTGCTATGATATTTAATATTAGATTTCCTAGAGCAGAGGCATTATGTTCCTTTGGACATGCTCTAGTGGCAGAAAGCAGTCAAAGCTCTATAATTTGAGAGAGAGCTCATAACTGCAATACAAATACAAATACAAATACAAATGAGATTTCAGTTTCATGAACTGACATCGATTATTTAAATTGTCTTTAGTGACATTGAGGAAGAGGCTGGAGAAACTCAGTTTTCAGAATGAGAGGAAAAAAAGTCTTACCTGCCTGTTAATGTTTTTCTGAGAACTAGTGTTAATTGCTTAGCATCACTTAATCAAAAATTAAAGTAATAAAAAACAAAAAATAAAGAAATAGCTTAAACAATAATACAGTCATGAAAATAATTGAAGGAAGACAGAGGCAGCTTTTTTGACCCTGTTGGTCTGGAGTTTGGGGATCAGTTCGCAGAACAGTACACAGAATGTAGGTTTACAAAGTTAGCCCTAACTGCCGACAGATCCTAATATGTTAAAGGTTGTAATCTTTTGAAAGAAGTTGGTTGGCTTTCCTGTTGGCCCTCCTATCAACTTTAACCTCCGACCTTCTCCGGCATGTATCACTACAAATAAAACTGCTGAGGTTTGACAAGAGGATATAAAGTCACTAGGCCATCGCACAGAGATCTCTACATGATTTTCTTTAACCTTAAACTTAAATGAACAGTGCTGTAAGTCAGGATTTTTAATAAGAAGTCATAAACACTCACCCGTATCACTTTTGTTTTAATAATTACTGTTTTAACAGAGAAAAGAAGAAATATACACAGTAAATTATGTTTGACAACTGGAATTTGGTGGTTTTGTTATTGGATGTCTTTGACCATTACACAGATTGCTGTTCTTCATTTTAATGTATACTTTTTCATGCAAGCTGCATACGATATTGATATAAACATGGCATTTGTGTACAGTGTTATAAATGAATTTTTAGGTCTTGATTAAGACAAACCAGATGACAAAAGTAATGTATGTGTTTGCATTTWAAAAACTTCAAAATAATCTTTGAAACTATAGTCACCTGCAAAGCTTTTGGTTTTTGTTTCTCAATATTTTTAATGTAACTTTACATAATGAGTTTTAACAATCTAGGAACTGTGCAGGCCAATCTTACTAACGGATTTTCTATTTTAATCCACTCTTGCTATGCCGCCTGCATAGTATTTTCATTTGCCTTTGACTGTCCATAGTATCAACTCTTTCAGAGTCCTTGTTCTTATGATTGACCTGTCTCTGAATATGGTTTTTAACATACTGAAATTATATTGTCATCGTAAAATTGTATTTCTTTTTTGTTCGGATCCCTGGGCAACTTAAAATTAGATTTTCTCCTTTCCAGCCTGTTATTCCTGTGTGAAGGAATTTCCTGACTAATTTCTTGTTGTATTATAAAGTTCTTCATGCTTTTCATTGCTCTTATCTTGTCATCTTTTATGCTCATCTGTAATTTTTTCCGAGTGATTTTTTTTGGCCTGGATAACCAGTATCGTCTTTTTGATGTCCTTCCTTCCCTTGCCACATTATGCTTTTTGGGTGAGTGAACCATTCATATTTTCATCATCTGACAGAATACTTTTGTCACTCACAACTCCACTTTACATGATCAGAAAAGTACTGCTGTTTTTGTCTGAAAACATATATAGCAGCTTCATAGTTATGGTTTTTCTGTGTGTTTTTAGTATTTTTTCAGATTTTTAACCACCAGGGACCAGGGAGCACCTTTTTTTTTTTTCCCCCCTAAGTAGTAGCAGAATTGCTAGTCAGGTATCTGTAGGCCTTGCATCTTATAGCACCAACAATAAATTTATAATTTGGTTTAACTTATCCTTAGTTTATTAAATTAAAGCTTATTACAGAAATGCTTTGCTGTTATAGACACAAGACTGTCTTAAATCTGAACCAGTGTTTTTCACCTGCTCTTGGATTACATCAAAGTGGTCTATAGAAGGCAGATAAGGAAAATAAGTCTTTTGTGCACCAGTTTATAGTCACTGGAAAATTGCTAGGCATGTGCTAGTTATAAAAGACTAACAAATACTCATCTATTGATTTATCTTGAGGGGAGTACATAGCAGACTTTACCTAGACTTCTCATGTTGCTTGTGTCCTGGGAAACAGTGGATGTTACAGTTTGTCATATCGGTGCAGTACGTAAATTTTGGAAGTTAATATTGCTGGAATGTTCAGGGCTGAATGAAAGTTCATAAGGGAAAGCTTTTAAAAAAATGTAAATTTATGTTGAGAACAATATAATTTAGTTGACAAGGTGTGATGAGAGAATTTGGTCACACTGTGCCTTATCACCTGTGAAAATCTTTAACTATTTTCTTCCCCATCCCTGATTTTGAATATAAAGAGGGCACTAATTGTCAGATGATGTGACTTCTACTTCTCTCTGCAGCATCCTGTCAATCATTTTCCCTAATATCCCTAACAACCATTTTTAACCTTCACCCTCTTCAAAAAGTGGGCAGGGAGCCCGCTAAAAAGGCACCTGAATAGACAGATGAGACAAATTGGCAAAGAGTCTCCACTTCCTTTAAAAGAAGTATTAACTATCTTTCTTCTTTGAGATGATATATTTTACATTCAGAAGAACATAGTGCCTCAGCAAACTCAAAATCTACAGCTTTGAAGCTGTATGTATATATGTGAACAATATCTAGCATTGCTTATCAAAGCATGTAGGAAGAAATAGTTTTCTTCTAAAAGTTCTGTTCTAAAAGTTGCAGGACGGTCACTGTGGACAGCGACACGAACATGGATGGTGGTGTTAGGGAAGCATAAGTATCGAGTGGCTACAGTTCCTGGGAAGAGCTGTCTGCACACCTTCCTTCTGAGAAGGTGTCTATGAGGGAGAAGTTCTCCACTATAATTTCAGCATAGTCAGATCATGCTCATCATACTCAACTAACAGTCGCTATACATAGAAGTAACAGAGTTAACAGTGAGCATAAAGTTATTAATTGAGTGGTAATTGAAATAGCATTTGGTGTCCATAGGGGATGTTCAGAGAGCTTTGTAATGGGTACAATAGCGATGATTAAAAGAAGGACTGCTTATCCCTTCATGCATGAAATAGTTTATCCCACTATGGAGCCCAGGAAACTAATAAAGCTTCTGTGGACCAAAAGCATAGGGACTTTTTTTGGCTGGATTAAGACATCTTCCAGAAAAGCTTTTCTTTTATCTTTTTTCTCTTTTTTCCTTTTTTCTCTTTCTTTTTTTCTATTTCTTTCCATGGTTCAGGTAATGAGGAAATCTCTTTACATCGTAAAAAGCAAATATGCAAATAGAATTGTTTTAGACCTTTTAGACTTAATCTTATCATAGTTGATTAATGATCATCCATGCCTATTAAAAATGCACATTTTAGCAATAAATGAAAATACTAAACTAATTAAATCAATATTTTTCTTTTATTTTTTAAATTAACTTCAGTGTTTCAGAAAAGCTGGCTTTTCAAGAAATAAGTATAAATTGATGTGATACTTTTTGCAAAGTCTTGAAATAGATCAGCAGAACATAAAGCAGCTACTTTTTGTATAATTTGGTAACTCATGCAAACATTGCAACATGAACACACTCATAAGGATTACAAAGATGTTAGTTTTCAAAATGTTTGCACATTCCAATTTGCTGTCTTGTAGAAATTCTGTAAATGTAAATCCCATAAATGTGCTTTGGGAAATTAGGCAATATTTGAACACCTCTCACATTTCTTAAATATATGCAATGCTTTTCTTCTTTCAAAATTTAGTTACCAAAAAATTCACTATAAATCTCATTGCAGGTGTTGCTTTTATCTGACAGAAAGAATAGATATAATTCTTTAACTGGAAATGTCAGCATTATGGGCTGATGGTATTTTCCATTGGATGTGAATACTAAGCTTAATATTTAAACTATTTTTAAGATGTAGATAATATTTGTTTTAACATAGATATATCTAATTCTGAATATGTATGCAAAAAATGAGGCAGAGAAACTCAGCCTTTAAATATTGTCTGTTATCTTAGCTAATCCAGTTTCTTAATAAACAAGTCATAAAGCTTCAGAGAAGGAAATAGGATTAATTTTTAAGCAAAGAACTTATATTACATAAAAAGTCATACTCTTGTTTAAAATAAGTCCTTTGAAAATAAAATAATTTTAAATTGCTTCAGATGTTAAGTAATTAAGCTATAGAAGTCATCATGACAGGGTTACTGATTACCAAAATTTAAAAAAAAAGCTCAATGAGAATTTAAACATAATTCTTTGCATTTTTATAATATATGAGAATGATTGTTTACTCACACACAAGATATAAATATTTAGAGTGTATTAAAGACTTGTGAAAGAAATCACTAATTGCCTTGAATTAAAATATATTGAAAATATACTTGTATATGCATATATATGTACATATAGTCAGCACAGATACTAAGTCATTGCGGAACTCAAAATATGAAACAGTCCTTATATATTATCTAGATATATATATATATATATAAACAAACACACACATGTATAAAATATATATTTATATTATTTAATTTTATGCTATACCTATTTTTATAAGGAGGTAATGCAGTTATGCTTTTTAAAAATATATTATTTTGTTCCTCTAAGATATAAGAGTTCAGAACAAAAAAAATCCCTGCTATTATATTTCACAGTGTTGGGAGTGTTCTGTTTTTTCTATGAAGTTATATTGGTCTGAAATATTTCCCTATTGTGTTACACGTTGTCTTAGTTAGCATTTACTACGTGTATTAAAACTACACTGGAAATTCTACTAAAATGCACTAAGAAGTGCCCAGAAACAGAACAAGAGATACTTTATCCCAAAGAATTTAATGTTTAAGTATAAAATAAGTATCCACAAACGTCTACATGCAGTGCAAAAAGGCAATAAGATAATATCGATTAGCATATTATTCACTAGTCTGAGTAGCTCTGCAGCTTGTTAAGTTTTTCATGTTTTTTGGCAAATGGAAGACTTAAAAGAGAATAACAGATGGCTTTTGTGAATATTTTTTGAGAATTGTTTCTAACCTCGAGAGGCAATTGAGGATAAAGACGGTCTGCCAATTCAGGATGGGGTTTGTCAGTTTGCTAGTGAATGGACAGAGATGATAGAACTGTGAAAGAGAAGATTACTGTAACGTGTCCTCCACTTGTGGAGGCATAAAGAAAGAAATTACATGCTTAAATACTCGTCTGATCTTTTGCAAAATTGTTTGGATGCAGATGAACAGAGCAGACTACATTATCTAGTTCAGATAAAGGTATTCTGCTAAAATGTAGGAAGAAATGTGCACCTTTATGGGAGTCTGCGGAGACAGAATGGAAAAAAGAATTATGAAAAGGATCATTAAAAAAAAAAAGCATTAGCCAAGTTTGAACATGCTAGATATGCAAAGCTACAGAGAGAAGTCCAAACCGTAACTTAGGTGAGACTTGCAAGTGTATTTAATAGATAAGATGATGATTTTGATCATAATGATTATTAAAGAAGGGTAAGAAGGATAGAGGAATAAAAGCATTGCTTAGCTGTGTTGACAATCTTCTAATTAGAAAATACAGAATGAGATGTAGAATGGAGACAGTTTGAACAGTTGTGAGAAACATCTGTGCTAGAATCTGTGAAGTCCCTGTGCTAGAATCTGCTCTTTCTGTCCATGTTATTGACTGGTGTATTGACTGGAAGAGATAGGACCAGGGTTTCATTCTGAGAGATCCATTGTGCTTCTATGTGTCTTTTGTTGCATCTTTACCATCAGTGAAGGTTCTGCCACTTTGGGCACCTGAATGCACAGTTCACATTTAAAAATAAAAATTGTTCCTGGGAAATCTGRAATCCACATGGCAAATAGTGCTTCAACCAGGAAAGACACTTTTGCAAGCACACTTGTGATATTCTCAAGATCATTCTACAAGATGACATGAGCCATACATCCAACCATAGATGCAAAGGCAAATTCACATCTAAAAATAGCTCTGCACTGAATCACTTACCTACTGAGGTTGCTCTTAAATTAATGTTTCTAAATTAGAAAGGTTTGCATAAGATTTAGAGAGGTCAAGCTCTCCGTACAAAATTATAGAAGAGTTGAGGAGAGTCTTCTGAAAGTAGAGGGAACTGATGAAAGTGAAGAAAGCAGAGAACCTTTCATGAAGAAAAAGCAAATGATGGTTTCAAAAGCAATTGAGCCAAGAGAAGAGATGGATTAGTTGTGAATACATTAGAGGCTTTGATGAAAGCAAGTTAAGTAGTTTTCAAAAGAAGGAAATATAAGTATAAATAGGAACAGAAATCACTATAGTTGGTGCATCAATGAAACTTGCAGACAAATTGCAGTTACTTATTATGGCAAACCTCTTCTAGGGATGTCAGGGTTTGTGTGTGCAGCACAACAGGTAGATATATTCTGGAGAACATTTATTGTTGTCACTGATTCCTGGAAGATACTTTTGCCTCTGAAATGTCAGTTCTCAACCTGGTTCAAGCACCTGAAATGTTGTCTCTCTGATAACTTGAGAAACGGTTTCTGAGGGGTTGTTGATGATCTTCCTTCCTYAGTTTTAAGACACTGTGGGAGAGGTGTCTCATATCAATCTGACTTAATCTAGAGTCTCTTAAAGAATCGAATATAGTCTTACAAGGTTCCATGTCACATATGATACTTAGTGCAGTCCACTTCCATCTTACAGAATATTTTAGCCAATTTCCCTTCTGAAACCAGCAAATTGGTAGATTTAATCTTTCTGCTTAAGACTTTGTCTGTGGTTCTTTGTAGAGAGAATTAACAGTTTGTAATTAACAAATAATTAAACATAAGCTTAAATGGGATAAATGCTTGGAGGTCATTCCTTACAATTGTTTGGATGAGATAGAATTTACTTTTTAACATTGTGCTTATTATGTCAGTTCTTTCTATCTATCTCGTAGAAATATAAGCAGTATTTGATGAGCAGTAGAGAAGATTCTAGGCTTGTTCATTGTAGCCCTAGATCGTTCACGTAGATTGTAGTCAAGACCAAAAAAAAATAGCACCATTTTAGTGAGAGAATACGCCCGTTGTTGGAAGTCTTGCAGATTAGACTTCATACTACGAGTCATGGAGGTACATGGGGACAAGAATGTCCACAAGAGTGTCCCATAAGACCTCCTTTGTTGTATTTTTTCCAGTCTTCTATGTAACTAAATTGCTAGTCTCTTCAAAAAGACCTCTAGAAACATTCAGAACTTCACTGGAACAGCATTGGAGCTTTTGAAAAGTTTAGAGAGTTTGGGTCATCTCCTTTAGTAATAGTCACCATGTTCTCCATTTACTCCATTTATAGACAGTAAAAAGAATTAGGATGCAATTATTTTTATCCTAGCATAAAGTGTTTTGAAAATACTTGTCTTTAAAAAAAATATTGTGCCTTGRTCAGGCCTTTGTGATTTCAAGTATAAGAGGGAATTTTGTAGCGAAACTTTATGACTAGGAGCAGACTTGTTAAATGATTTGAATTTCTCACATCCATGCCCAATACAAATATTAGTAATTGTGTCTCAAAGGAAGGTGCCACAAAATGCTTAGACCTAAATTCCAAGACTAACTTTCCAAGATCTTGCTGTTAATGTTTCTTCAGTTTGTGGGCACATTGTTGCCCTTACAATGTGTTCACGGAGTCCAGGAAACCTTTCAGGCTGTGCAGGGCTACATCAGAGCTGGTAGCATCAAACTCTCAGATCTTAAACCTTTCGTTAAGAGTTAAAGAGTTGAACCTTTCAGAGCAGTGGGCCCCAATATGTACTTGTATAACTCAGATTAAAATACTGTGTAATGTCCAGGTAGAGGCTTGAGAATCCTGCTGCCTCCATTGCAGTTGATGCTGTCTTTTTAATTAAAGTCATAGAAAAATTAAAATTAAAAATTAAAGTAATAAAGATTGATGATTCTGATGTGTGGAAAACTCTCAGGCAACAGTTGACAAAAGTAGATGTACATAATAATACCTTTCTTAATTAGGTAATCTTATTTTATAGTTGCCCAGTAATTCAGAGCAACTCTTCTGTTGCACATTCAAACTTTAGCTTGCATACTATCCTCAGCTGCAGCCTATGGGTCTCAAATTTAAGAGCCTAGAGGTTAAGCTGAGCATAGAAGATCCAAGAAAAACAAGATAAATTTTCTAACAGAGCCATGCTGATTACAGACAGAATTGGAAGATAATGTTTAACGTCTTATGACAGTTTTTGCCTTTAGCCTACTACAAGAACTAGTTTTATTTTGTCTTTTTCCCATCCACCTAAGAATAGCATTAGAAAATTGAATTACTTATATTGATAGGTAAACACTAATACTTCCATTTGATAGGTCCTTCTGGCTTTCGTTTTTATTAAAGTGATCTTGGTCTAAATCTTGATAATTTGTAACTCCTTCAGGCAAAAGTTAAGAAAGAAACTTTTGAGATTAAGTGAGAAAAATCTGATTTCAGAAACTTGTGGAACTCATAGGGGAAAACTAAATAAATAAAAGATGCCATAGACAGAGCTCTGTGTTATATTACACATAGATGTTATATTACATATAGACATGTAGACACAGCACTATGTTATTTGATCCATTTTTTTCTCTGCATTCATAAAGAAGTTTGTCCAAGGCTTAGGACACATGGACTGGGACAAGTGTCTTTCTGCTTGTAGAATCTTCTGGTACCACTGCGCACTCTTCTGAATTCTGACATAGTTTTACAAGACAATGTAAATTCCATGGACATCATCAGACTATGCATGAGAATGTATTATGCATATCTGAAAGGAAAGTTAGCAAGAGGATTTCTCCTTGTTGTCAGCATGAGCGGTTTCTGTTCATCTTTACCAGCATACTCAGGTTGGTTTTATGGTTTCTCAGTTCCCTTTTGGCTTTGATATGCTTTTTAATTTCATGAGACAAACATCTTGAAATCATCAAGTCTATAGGTTTGATGTGGCCACTTTCAGCAAGAAGTTCCGTTAACTTGTTTTTCAGGTCAAGACGATATTTAAAATATTTTAAGAATTTAAAGTACATCTTTATGTTATCATGTAAACTAGTAACTTTTTTTTCTTTTTTTTTTTTTTCTGGGAGTCTGTGGAATTATTGGCAACTTTCAATTAGGTATATCCTTAAAATACTTTAGAATTCTAATTCTTAAGTTTCTCTCTAAAACAGTATATTGGAGAAAAAAAATCACACTTTAATAGCTGAAAAATGCCTTCTGACTTTATGGCAAGCTTTTCTTTGACATAAATTTACATTCTGAAAAGTTCATGCCTTTGATAAGATAAAAGAGCAAGATAACCTGCAAAATATGCATGGAGAAATGCATAAATACATGCTTATATATAACATATGATATTATATTATGCAAGTAATAAATATGAATTAAAGACAAGAATTGAGGAAATAAGAGGAGAAGGAGGAAAAAATGGAAATAGTAAATAATGTGGATTTAAACTGATACAGTTACAAAACTTGGTGTTAGATACATTTGTGATGTGAAAAGATCGTCATTCCCTTCAAATTCAATGTAATTTACTTCTGTTATCTGTWTATACTGCAATCTGGCTGCTTTATGTGTAATCACTTAAAGCACAAGAGGAAAAACTTGAGGCTTTATTCAGTACTTACCGATCTACTCACCTTACGTATTGTACTTTTCCAGGTCTAAGAGTTGTTTTGTTAAAGTTTAAGAAGAGCAAAGTTAGTTTTCCACTTGAATATATTAAAAAAAAAAATCAGGCTAAAAACATACATATTTTTTACAACCTCCAAAATAAAATAAAATGGCAAAAGCATATATATTGTTTGCTTGCCCTGCACCCTGTGCTGGGCATGTTTCAACAGAATGGTAAGTATTGTGGGAAATGACCTTTTGTTTTGATCACATTCTCTAGATGATCTCCTCCTTTGGCTGGAGACAGTTAGCTACTGGCTGCGCTGCACTGCTGTGTCACCTGCTCCTGGCGGTGGCTTCTGATAACATCTTCCCCTCTTTGTGAAGTTGTGTTTGCCAGGCTTGACTGCAGAAATACGAAGTGTTCTTTGAGCAGTAGCTAGGGCTCTAGTGAGGAAAACATTCACAAGAAACTTTTTATTAAGTATTTTAAAAGTATTGAAGATGTAAATAATGCATGTGCATATTCAGGGAATGGCTGTTATTCATATTTAGAACTTTTTGTTGTAAATGAAGTTCAACATGATCATTTTGGGTTTCATACGCCAGTTCTAAACTTCATTTTAAAAGCATTATTGGAACTATTTCATTCAAAATACATTGTCTTGTAAAGCAGCTGGTGTGGTACCATTTCATAATTTAGAATTTTGGTGACACTAAAATCGTAATTGAACCAAAGTTATTTCATTCACTTGTATGAATTGTAAACACAAACCTGAAGAGCCGTTTCATTGCCTCTGGGTGCTTTCCTCTGTTTATTCTTTACAAAAGACTGGAAGTTTAATGAAGAAAAAACAAAAAAGCATCTGCAAATTTTAAATTTTAAGAATGTTAATTTTCTAAATTGTATGTTTAGCTTAAAAGTTCCCATGGCAACTTTAACTCATGCATTTTTCAGGTACTCTAAGTAATAGGGCTGTAACGTTCAGACTTGATTAATAATCAAAAGTACTGTGTGCAATGTGTGTAAATTAATGTTATGACAATCTGTGGACCCAATCCAGATCACAATGGTTGGTTTAAGTTCAAAGCTGCAACTTTGTATGCCCGTGATTTTTGTATTTCAGATATTTATATACTTCCACTGGAATGTTTGAACATAGCTAACAGAAGTGCTAATGGATGTAATCTTGTTAATTGTGTCTTTGAAATCTGCTGATATGAAGATACAATGTCCCCATTGTCATCATCTTTATTATACTGTCTAGTGGATGCAGTTCTTGGGGATCCGCTTTAATGTGTCTAGAGCTTTTTAAGATATACATGAGATGTATGCTTAATTATGAAAATACAAAAGAAGACAATTGATTTTGAAATAGGAAATTCTAAAAAAAGGGGGGGTGCTATTCTGTGTATTCATTCGATGCAGGTTTTGCTTAGAGGAAGGGGTTTTGCTTCTTAAGACTTGTGAATACTGCCAATGCAATTGCTGACCTGAATGGCTAACCTGATTTTCTGTTTTAAAATTGTAAGTTACAGGAGATAGAACTTCAAAGTGAATCGGAGCTATGTTTATCCTTCTTATATGTCACAGTTTAAGTGTGATGTTTTATGTATACAGTGATCATGACAGTGGAAAAGGCTATAAAGAAAAGCAATTACATAATTGCTTTAAAGAATTAAGTAGCATGGATAAATGCTTTTAGCAACTATAGAGCAGTTTTAATAATTATATCACCTGAAGTCAAGCTGTAAAATTATGTCCTAATTATTTGCAGTGAGTAATTATCTATAAAGTTATAAGCTTTCAAAAAATTTTATGGACGAGTGGGAGAATTCTTTAATTTTTTTCCCATACACACCAAAACAACACCCCATCATTTTCTATTTTATCAGTTTCCACAACTTAAACATTAAATTCTTATTGTTGCTTTCTATTATATTAGTAGTGTGTGTTTTGCAATTCTAATCTTCACGTTTTTCTTTCTTTATCACCGAAGTAGGCCTTTTGAAGCCAGGGAATTTTTCATAGCAATATTGACAGTGTTCACATTTGCATGATGACAGCCAAGGAATGGAGCAGTAATTTTTGAAATTGCAGAAGTATTTAGAACACTGATAAAAGCTGAAATATATTTTTGATGGATTGAAGTTAAGCATACATGATTTTTCCTGCTGTCAAAAGGCTCTGAATTTAGTGAATATTTGCCTGCTGTGAGAATGCAAGATTAACATCACAACCATCACCCGGGCACCCAAACCCTGCAATTTAATAGCTTTTTAGGTTCTTTCCTTTTTCTAAACAGCAATTAATCTCATTTTAGTACAATTTTCTCGTTTCTGAAGTCGCTCATTGAATCGCTGTTTTGTTCATATTTGGCTTCAGCTCCTCTGCATAGTCATTAAAGTCCCAATTAATGTCACCTTTAGCTGAAGAGTACTCATTTTTATTGAGAAAATGACAGTTGCTGCCATGAGTAGTGCAGTGTAATATACATTAATTGCCCTGTAACACTGGTAATTACGAGTTTTTCAAGCCTCTCAGTAAACTGTCATGCCTAGACAAGACTGTGCTAAAATAGATTACTCATTAGGGAGACCTGTCCTGTTTTCTGGTGGGTTCTTAGTGTTGGCTTAAAAAAAAAATCTTGAGTTTGAACAAATAGTTGCCAAAAGCAATTTCCTACAACAACATGCCTCTGTTCGGTTTTCCAGCCATCACTTAAGCCTGCGGTCAGCAAACAGACAGGGCGCCACGGACTCCAGAGATGCGGAGATTTGAATGTTTATTTATGTGGATCACAAGGATAGGCTTAACAATTCATAATTCAGTGCTTAATACGGATGTTATTAAAACTGCCTTTCTGAATATTGCGCCTACCAGGTCTACCTGATATTTTAGGAGAACAGTCAATAATATCAATATTTTATGCCTGAAGGGGTTTTAACAGAGTGCTACCGACTGTCCAGTGAGTTGCACAATCAAATGACTCTAATCTAGGAACAGTGGGTTTTATGTTGTCGATTATGTGGTATAATTTTCCAATATTTCAGCACTGTATTACACTGCATTACAAGATGTATTAAAAAAAAAGTAGAAATAATATGCAGAGAGAATTCAGTTAATATTGTGACGCTTTCTGAAAGTCAAGCTTTACAAAGTGTAGTGTTAGAAGTCCCACCTGCCGATTGACTTGGGATGTGGTGGAAAGCAAATGTTCTTATTTTCAGCAGAAATATATTTCAGGGCTTTCTCATCCCATCTCTCTCATATTTCATGTTTGTTTTTAAGGCCAAAGTATTCTCCTTTAAAGCTTGTTGCTGCACTGAGCTGACAAAAGCAAACCTTTGTTTTATCTTTGTTATAGCACCTGCTTTAGGCAATCTGCTCCTGTGCTCTGCCTCTAAATGAATTTTGTCACAGTCTTTCATATTCTCTCGTGGTGATGAGCTAATGAAAGTAGATAGTGCAATTTGTGCTGACCAGGTAGCAACTGCCAGCGTGCAGCTGAGGATAGTTTAAAGAAATAAATAAAATACAGCATTGTATCACTGATTTATCCATTACACGACATTAATAGTGAGAAACCTTGGTGTGTTTATCTGTTTGTATTGGTGTGCATTTATCGAATTGTTTATGACAAGACTAATTGGGGTAATTGTAGACACTGAAATTACCTGTCAGCTATATGTAACCACACTCCCTTTCTTTCTGACAAATGATGACAACTGAGGGACCCCGTAGCATTACTCATGATGGCTTTTCGAGTGGTAATAAGGACAATAGGGGCCCTGGCTAATTTGACATGGACAGCCTTCACAACAAGAAGCCAGCTAAATGACTTGTCAGTAGGGGAAAGAAGTCAGAAAAGTAATGGAGTCCCCCATGGCGCTCTGACAGGGAGATGAGGCAATTTCAACGGAAAGTGAAAAGGCTTCAGTTTGTCAAGTATTTAGAACAATCAGAGAACAGCTAGAGGCTGGAACCTGACAATAAATTTGTGAACCATGGTAGCAGTTTCATATAGGTCAGTTATTTCATAATGGCTGTGAAGCTTTCAGAGGTTTCTGCTTTCGTAGCATACTTCACATCAGCCAACTGGTGCTTTGTCACCTTAAATTTGTGCTTCACTTTACACAGTAGGAATAATGGGTAAGGTTACAGAGGAACAGCAATGTAAGACAGCATGATTTGCAGACACCAATATGATGAAAAATAAACAAAAATTTAGATAGTAATAGTGTGATTGCATCTATTACACGCTACTGGTGTTAACATGTTCTTTATGGTTGCGGCCTGCATTCTTTTATGGATAAGAAGTGAAGTAGTTAATTTCTTGTAGACAAGACTAATAAAACACATTCCTAGCCTTATCCTTTTACCCTACTTTACACAGTTAAAATTTCCTAAGATTCCTTTCCTGCTTGCTCTTGAAATTTATTCCACTTCTACAGTTATGACATCTATTGAGACACTGTAACTGATGACACAAAAGGAGAATATGTGATTTTTTTTGAGTGCACAGAAGAAGATGATGTTCTTAAGGATTTATAAGAAAAAAAAAAAAACTTCCAGATTTAAATACCAGTTCTCTACTCCCCCTCGATAGTTGGTCTTTTTATCTATGACTTCAGGAGTCTGTTAGTTTTTTAATAATAATGGTTCTTACCTATTTATTTGCATTGAGATAAAAAGGCAGAGTAAGATTAAAGCATCAATTCAGTACTGCGCAGCGCCTTCTGAATTTCTGACATAGGCTCCTGAATTCCTTAGAAGTATTTATGGATTGAGCACAGATTTAGTGAGAAGTATCAACTTGTCCTCTTTGGCAGTGATTGTTTTGTTAGAAAATAAGATTGAATATATTCATTTTAATGTTTTACTTTTGATCTGATTCCTTCATTTTACCAAATGTCCTATTTTTGTGTATTTTAAATCTAGTGCAGCAACTGTTTGTTCGAGATCGMTGCGGATTCTGGCCTTTTTAATGAGTGCTTCAGGGTGGCTATTACTTGGCCAACACATTTCTTGACCTGGTCTTACTAAATCTACTTATATAGATGTTTTCTCTCCCTTCTCGTTCATTTAAATATATAGTGTAACGTTTCTCGTAAAGGACTTCTTAGAAGAGAAACTTTTTTGTGCCCTATTTGAAAAGCAAGTCTGCTTTAATGACATGAATAACTCCTTTGTCTCCCATCACCCTTTCTTCATTTTTTTTTTTTTTTTTTTTGGAGTTATATGCTCTTCCTTTATATGTCTCATCACTCAGACTTGAAGGAATCTTAATTTAGGCCAGCCGGGAGCTTGGCCATTATACCTGAACAATTCAGACCTATATTGTATTTCTTGTGTTTGTGGCGATTTTGTCAAGGAAATACCTTGATAAATTGAAGGAGCTTGTCATTCTGCAAGATGGGCCGTTGAGTCAGAGGTTATAAATGCAGTTTCCTCTCTTCTCAAAAAAAAAAAAAAAAAGCCCTGTGAGGTGATCATTTAAACATGATATGTCCACACCTGAATCTCCTTTATTCTCTTTGCCTGTCCTGCACATGTTCATCTAAGTTTGCCAAATATTCTGCCTAGTTATTTTCTAAGATGTTTCTCCAGCAGAACTAAAGAAATTACCAGCATATGCTAAAGTGGCACCARGGCTTCCCTCCTCTGAATAATGCAAGGTCTTCCTCTTTTGTCTGAAGTAGGGCTTTTGAGCTGTTCACATTCAGGTCCCCTCARATCACTACAAGATTAGGGCTGTTTGAACACCAGGCCCTAGAATTGTTTCAGCCTGCTCCTTTGGGCCAGGTTCTTGCTTTATTACCAGGGGCAGGGTGTGAATGGGGCAGAACCTGCCCYGCCAGGCCCTTTGGAGCAGCTGTCACTGTGGATTGCCTCAATGTCCTTCAGGCAGATAATTGTTTCATTGCCAATAACTGCCTTTAATACCTCCACCGACCTTGTTAGTGCATCTTATCTCAGCTCAAGCTTTCCAAGAGATGTTCTTAGGATGAGTGTTGCTTTTTATCACCTCTTCCTCCCTCCTTACCTCCATATGCCCTAATGTGAATTGATGCATAAATATTGTTATTCAGACCTCGCTCAAAACGGGAAGCCGATATAGTTTATTTTCACTCTTTGCTGTCTGCAGTCCAGCTGTATGACTCCTACTAAAGTCAACAGTGACAGCCAAACAGCTGAAATTCCAATTAATTCCATTTATTTCTTTGCTGTCTTGATATATTTAAATTAGGCAAAATGTTGATTAATTAAAAAGTACAAAAGTGTTTCTAAAGAGCAAGTGTAAAAAAGATAGACATCTTCAAATTAATTTGTAGCAACATATGGACAAATTCAAACCTGGCATAGGAAAGGCAGACATGGCCCACAGTCATTTTAGTGCATGCTGTTGGAGTCCTGGGCACTGTGTGTCTGAGCTCACTGTTTTGTTTGGAACCTGTATTTTTATGCTAACTAGAACTTTTTGGGGCTACATCCATTGAATTTTCTGAACTATTGCTTGAGAATAACTAATAAAATAAACCTCATAAAGAAAAATGAATAAAAGAATAAAAATATTATTCAGTGTTTAGGAATACRTCTTTCTGGAGGAAAAATACTTACTTTAAAAGTATATTTAAATATGTAGTATCTCAATAGTGATACTCAATATGTAGTATCTCAATCTCTCCTTAGTTTAGGAGATTGTTTTGACAAAGTGATGGAGATACCTTGATCTTGTAATGATGCTTATTGGAAATTCACTCACATGACACCTTTTTTTGTCCTTCCTTCAGTAAGAAATTTCATTACTACCTTGGAATTTGATTTTAAAGATATGTTAAATGTTTTTATCTCATGTAGATATTGGTTTTTGAGGAAGAAGATTTCTTCATTTTCATTCTTCAATTCATTTTTTCAAAGCAAATGCATTTTTTTATTTTTGCAGAATATATTGGAACTTTGGAGCACTGACAAGTTGTGCCTTGTGGAAGAAAAGAGGTCAATTTAGTTATGATTTAGGAAATAGAAAAATATTTTCTTGTAGAGTGGTTTAATTTAACTAAACGACTATAGAAAGCACATGCTTAAAAAAAAGTTAGCAGGATATTCTATATAAAGCTCATCCCTAGATTTGACTGGATGATTTATTTTTTTAGCATTTTGAATTAAAGAACTTTGCTCTCAAAAAAATCTATACATTTGTAAGAAAGAAGAAGCTGTATATATTCTAAAAAGCATTAAACAGGTACATCTAAGTTTTGCTTCTAAGCTGACTGAAATAATGAAGAYTATTCTCCAGTACTAGACCTTTGAGTGCCTGCCATGTKCCTGTATTACTATGTATTGATAACTTTTTATAAATACTGTCATTATATGAAAGGGCTGTGGAACACATAGATCTACTATTATGTGATGTAAAATTAGTATAAATATTTTAAATTCAMTTTTAATTTTTTTCCTTTGGAAATATACAGGAATTAGTACAAATCTGATTTTTTAATTCTCTCAGTCTAACTACAATACAACCAATATAGCAGACAGTAAACTCTGCTCCCGTTGAATAATCTTCAAATAAAAGTAAAAACTATAGGTCTTTGCATAACAATTATATTTCTATTATAGTAAATACTACAGCATGAGATTAAGGAATATGCATGTCATAATTCTGAATTTACTTAGATTTTGGATCTACTATCAAAATAAAACTTCCACCTGTACTCTGTCCATGTGTGAAATTATAATAGATGATTGTAGGATCATACTTGTCTTTTGGCAACTAAATCAGTTTATTTTTCCTAGTTCACAGCCATTAGAAAAATGCCCTGTTCTTCCTCGTTTCTTTCTTAATTCAGAGAATGGAGTCTTCTTTCAGAAGTACAATACCATGTTAAATGCAGATCTCCCTTATGCAGGCAAATATGTGTAGGTGGGACCTTTTATCCTGTGCCATAGTGAGTGCCCATTCAAATTCCWGCAACATATTTGCTACTATTTTATTACAAAGAAGCTATCACTGTGTCATTAGTAGGTATAAATAAATAAGCAATGAAAATTCTGTCCAATATAGGTTGTGATATAAGTAGCTTTTCACGGAGAAGTAAATATATAGAGATGTGATTAAAATACATCCATCCAATGCTTTACATGTTTTCATAAATAATTTTAATTGCAAAGTAAATTCAAATGATGTAAACTACAATTGTATGCTGGATCATATTTATTATATCAATGTACTTTACTCATTCTATAGTAAAGTAAAAGATAGATGCTTTTGGTGGATGCAAGGTCTAGATTCACTTGCAAGTTAAGTAATAGTAAGAGATGGCATGTGATAACTAAATCTAGTTAAATGATGACTTATGTGAAAAGTCTAACCTAGTTATGGTGTGTTGGGTTAGACTGTCATTCTAAAAGCTAACAAAGCTTGTTATTCTAGTAATTGGAAATAATCAATACACTACTGCATTAGGAAAATTATTGATGACCGAAATGCCTTTTGCTATTTTTATTGCATTTTATTATATTTAGATTGAAACTTACACTTCTTTCTAATTAATTTTAACTTGACTCAATTGGCAGTAGTAAAACCTAGCTGTCTAATAAGTGACACGTGTCATAAAGAAACATACAACCTCCTCATTTCCCCTAGGTCAGCCACCCATTAAATAATTAACCGAATTTTTGTTTTCCCCTCATTTTTAAAGAAATAGAATACAATTGAATTTGTCCTTTTCTCCCTCCCTAAAGCAAAACATAGAAACAAGCCTTTTTTTTTCCCCCTAACTGCAGTCTCTTTTAACTGTTAAAATATCCTAAAGCACTCGATCACATTGCATTTTAATTTCAAAGCCATGTGTTGCATTAGTGAAGTACACATGTTACTGATTTGAGCTGAAAGTTCTCAGTCTGTTTAGCAGAACACCAGGCTGGCACGAACAAGGTCCTTGCTGGGTCAAAGGCCCGGAGTTGACATCTTTCTTAAATCTTACTTTTGTGAAAACTAGAAGCCCAGGTCAGGGCGGCTGGCTGATGGCATTGCCTCTTACAACCACTGATTAGATTAGCTCTGCATTTATCAGCTGCACAGAGACTAACACTTAACCTTTTAACTGGAAAGTTTTGATGTATCCTGATTTTTTAATAGGGGTGTTATTGTCCCAAAGTGTTGGATCCATACCTCTAAGGCTTTAGCGGTATTTCTCCTTCGTTTTGCCAATTATCAGATTTAAAGTGCCTTATAATTCAAAATACAGCATCTTTCATTGCRTCTTGTTTCAGTGGTAGAAATTGAATAATTTTGGTTAAATTTTGATTCAAAAATTATTCTCCATATCCATTTCTAGGATTTTATTTGTATTTGTTCCATTTAATTTTGTACAATAGATTTCAAGACGCAAGATGTAATTTATAGCTAGCTTAAGAACTAACCATCTTTTTACTCCTAAATCATTAACTGAGAACTACTTACAATTGGAGTGCTCCTTAGAAAGATGCAGTAATCTTCTACCGTGGATATATATAATTATCTACTACTCTTTCTGAATACAGACTCTGAACTCCCTGAGTTTTGAAACTAGCACACATCTCTACAGCGAGCAGGTTGCCAGTGCTTCCCCATCTAGCAGACTTTTCCTTTTCTGGTGGAATTTGGCCCTGGAAGTGATAGGTTCTGGCAGCTACAAGCGTGGGCATTCCAAAGGACTGCCAAAAATATTGCCAGCAAAGACTTAAATTAATCCCGCACTTACAGATTGATTGCGAGAGCTGCAGCTTGTGCTTTAAGAGAGCAGTAGGCAGGGACTGAAATGCCAGGACCCTAGTAAGGGCAGGATTTATGGATTTCTCCATAAGCAAGGTAGAGTTCTTAACAGCGCACGGAGGTGAGACGCAGGTAACTGAGGCCTGTAGGCACCGCAGCTCTGAGTGAGGCTCCTTTGAGCCCCAACAGTGCTGAAACACGGATTGCAGCAGTGGCAAATTACTGCCTAGCAGGAAAGTATCAGCAACCAAGACAGAAAGAAAATGAAAATAGCAGCRTGCAGCTAAGTAATGGGGAATATTCCTTAGGCAGCATCAACAAGAGGAAATAGAGGCAATAGGTTCCAGGTCACAAAGGTTTTCCATACAGCTTTTATTGGGGGATGTTGCTATTAAGCAAGAGCCGTAACTAACTTTTATCCACTATAGTTTATCTTCGTAAATACAGATAGCCAGTTATTTTTTTCACAGAAATGAGCGTCTGGGGACAGAGGGCCTATTAGAAAAACTGCCCTTTGACTCAGTGTGCATTACGTTTTATTGCAAGACCCATGTTAAGAGACAGATTTCCATAGCACTCAAGCATCAAGAGCTCAACCCATGTTACAAATTAAGGAGGAGATACAACAGCTGCAGCTGAGGAATAAAAAGGCTTACAGAGTTAGTAAAGCCAGGTTAGCTATGAGGGACTTAAATGTGACCTGTTTTATACATTGCCTGCTGAAAAAACATGGTTAGTACCTGCAGTAATCTGCTGCTCCTCAGACTTAAAAAGAAATATAAAGAATTGGAGGTGGAAGAGGATTGTCTTTAGTATCTAGATGCCTGGGATGGGAGGAAGATGCCTTCCTGCAAAGGGAGGGAGGCCAAATTCAGTAAAAGGTTGGGGGAGGGATTTTCTTCTTTATTACTAGTAACATTCTTATCTCCTTRTTGTTTTAATGTGGTGCCAAAGGGAAGGATTCAGATGTGTGAAAGCAAACTAGAAATGACCTGTATGTTTGTTTTGCAATTCCAGTTTGTATACAGGACAGAAAACAAGAACTTCTGTGCTTGTGAATTCCTAAAACCAGCTTTGAGAAGCAGCAGTATTTTCGATCTGTGTTTGTAGCCTTTAACCTGTGCCATGTAGCTCCATGCATTAACTCCAGCTTGGGTGTCTGCAGCAGCCTGCYATCCTTATCCATCGCTGCAGAGGCTAAAAGTGTTGTTGTGCTCCCACTAGTAAAAACAGTAATCTTAGACTAGAATTCCAACATCTGGGGGTGGAAAGGATAGCCTGACAGCAGTAACTGAGCAGATCAAGAGAAGCCGTAATGCCAAACATAAAAGTTTCATTAATCTGGAAGAAAAACAGCAGAAGAGGAATTTGGATTTTTTTATTACTGAGTCTCATGTTATCTAGTCAGACAATTTATTCTGCTGCTTAAATTAACCCTTTGATATAGTGGAAGAACTTCAAAAAAGAGGAGGTGCTCTTTTGTATCAATCATGATACTCCAACCAAACACAGTTTCCTAAAATTTAATTGTATGCTGCTTAGAAAAAGTTTAGACTGAATGCTTTCCTTGGGCTCACTGTAAATTAGACTACAAAGTAAGTTTGAATATCATTTAGTAGTATCAGTTGAACATAGTTATTTTATTGTTAAGTAAAATTTAAAACAGACAACATGTTTTGTTTTAGTCAAACCATGAATAGTAGATATTAATATAAAATCTCTCAAAATAAATATAGTTTGACATAGCCAGGATCCCGGTAATTAATATTTTAGTTGTTTATGAAGAACAAGCCTTAATTTGATGAAAACTGGACTTAAAAATTGTCAACCTAATCTTTAGCTGACATAAGGTAGTGGAGCTTCATTTTTATCAGTGGAGCTATATTGTTTAGGTTCAAAACAGAAAATGCAGTGGTTTAAGGAAAATTACAATAGGAGTTGACTTCTGTAAACTAACGTTATTTTATCACATGGTAAGAAAGCAAGACAAATTAATGATGTTATTACTGTATTCCAGTAGTTTGTCAGAAAAAAAAAGGCACTTTTTTTGAACTTACTGATATATTAAAGTAACTCTTGATCCAATTCTCAGCACTTTCTATTGGTTAATTTTTTGAATTTCTTTAAGGATAGTGAATTGTTGTCTGGTGCTTTGTTATAAAGCTTCTGTTCACAACTACAAAAACTGTAAAAGTAAATACAATATTTTACCATTCTACTTTTATTATGTCAGTGTTATTTTGAAGGTTGCCTTCCCTTTTGGAAGCCCTGACTTTCTTTCGTTAGCAGTGAGTGAGCCAGGGGACACAGCCTTTCCCCTGGCTGCGGGACTAGATGATTCCACAACATGCATATGCTAAAAGGTCTATGCAGTTTGAGCTTCTTTGTGTGATTTAGTATTTGTGGATAACAAACATGAGGAGACTGGAATTTCTGGAGATAATGAAGTTATAGGATATTTCATATTTCAAGGATTTACTGAAGATGTTTGCTATAGTTTATATACCTGACTGCTGAGTCAGGTGAATGTGCATACGTGCGTAGTGTGTCCTGAGCCTCAGTACAGACTTTTCCTGGGGCAAATTTTACTGACCTTTGTTTAGATTTATGTGATTGCAAGTTTCTTTAGACACGCTGAACAGCCTTTTACTTTGCTCATTAAAGCAGCTAATGTATCATCCAGCAATTAACCACTTTAGCTAATTGAGTTTCCCCAAGCACAATAAAAAATGTACAAAGTCTCCAATACATCATATGTGTTTCATCYTAATACATCCAAGAGTAACTGTACTAAGCACCAAGGGATACATCGTTTTCTTTAGGCACTCAGAGGTTAAATTGCCAGGAGAAATTTACTTAAGCTTAAGAACAGTGGTGGCACCCAAATAATGAAATGGAGGTAAAAATTAGAAGAGTTTTGACCAGAAAAGTAATAAGCTCCAACCAGGTTTCTGAAGTGATTAGTGGAAGCAGAAAAAAAAAAAAAAAAAAAGAACTTTGTGATGAACTTCACTTTGTGTATGAAAGACTTTATGACTCTACAGGTTCTTCTACTCTTCCGTCTGCTAAGCCATATTTCTACTACTGAGTGTGAATTCAGCCAACTGAGTATCCCAAGTTCTCCTGTATTAATTCCCTGTTAGTGTGGGCAGATGACATACCTTCCAGATTTTTTTGACCCAGTAACATAAGTGCTCATAGAGACATGTAGCCTTCAAAAAGCATTCACAGAATGGCCCACTGGTTGTACAGTAGAATGAAAAAAGAACGTGTTTTGCATGCAGAGAGATTGCATTAYGTTATCCTGGATAGAGCCTTTAAAAATAAGTATTAGTTGTTCCCCTCCCATCCCAACTGTGTGCTTGTTATAAAAATAAGCCTTTTACCACAGCTTTCAGTGTTTATTTTATTCTTAAAAATCAGTCGTTCATAAAATATGCAATATTCTCTTTACTCAGAGCAGTGTCCTGCTAAATTTAGTCTGTCCTGTAATAAGCTGTGCATCAATACTCACATTGATTTTGCTCATATGGAATCAACTCGTAGACTGAAATTATGATGCACAATTTGTTTGGTTTACAAAACAAATAGAAATACCTCAAAGAAAATATTTAAAATTTGTTTTATGCTTTGTATTGAAACCTTGATGAAACTAAATCTAAAAAGGAAGCATTTCCTCTCAGGTACATCTCAGGAAAGTAGAAATAAAACCAGTCACACCTTTTTTGTGTGTGAGAGGACTACATTATTCCTGTTTATCCCATTGTTTTCTTTAATCAATGTAGTACGGTTGTCCTTAATATTCAGTTAAAGAAAATATATSGGCTTTAACACAAAAAGCCAGATCCTCCAAAAGGCAAAATGTTTTGAGCAGAAACCRCAGGGGCTGAGCAGAGATGGTCACCAAGTTACTCTTAATTCAATTACATTTGCCTGGTAATGAATAAAACCAAAGTTTTGGCCAAGATTAATTTAGAGTAGCATCCCATCACAAGTGTTCTCTTTTATTTATATATATGTGTGTGTGTGTATATGTATATACTACATATATGTATGTGTGTGTATATGAATATATATGTACACCTGTGTGTGTGTATATATATAATACAGGTATGCACATAGGTATATGTAGCTGTGTCTCTTTTTTATGTTAAGACAGCAGCAGTGTAAGTCATCAGGGTAGCTCAATATCTGATCGTGGTCTCTGGGAGTCTTTGCACATGTAATTTATAAACAACTGTCTGTTATAATACCATCTGTTAGATGAAAGTTGGGGAGCCAAAATGTTTCATGCRGTGCCAGTGCCCCAGTTTTCTTTATTTCTTCCTTGCCTATTTTCAAGTTTCTGGGTTTGGAGATTCTTGGTTGCTTTCGTGCATTTCTTGTCTACTACTAAAGCCAACATATCACTGTGTACATTAACAAAGATTAGCAGATACTGAAAATTAGAAATTTTTCATCAAACTGCAATGGAGAGAAGATCATTTATGTAAAAACATTCCTTTGGCTATCAGATCCTAAAAATACTTTTTTTTTTTCCTTTCTAGTACTTCATTAGAGTTGAGGGAGTTGAAACACATTCTGGAATTCTAGCCAGCTAGAATTAAAAAAAAAAAGAAAAGAAAAAAGAGAGGGGAMTGCAGGTTAATGCTGAAAAATGTTACCGCAAACTAAAATGATTTTGATTAAAAACTAGTAAATGTTTAAATATTTCTGTATCAAAATGATTTTGAGTACTTTTGTTGTGCTAACTTCCACATGGCAACTTTTCATTTTAGTCTGGTGTCGAATTAAATGTTAAAATTTCTTACGACAAGTTTGAGTTTCCAGGTTTTTCTCAGCCCAACAGTGATACAACTAGAGCCCATTCCAGTTCCCCATCAGTCAGCATTGTATGGTGCTCTTCCAGTATCTCTACAGTTGGCACTAACCACGCTGGAAGAATTACTTTGGGGAACCAGCTGAACCCTATGAGTGTTCCAGGAAGAGCAGGGTTTTATTAGGAGAAGTTGTTTGCTGGAGATCTGAGATTACCAAATCACAAGCAATAGTAACTCTAAGAGGCATCTGACTTCATAGTAAGAAGGGCCAGTAATTCTTAGATGAACTGATTAGCAACCTGTAACTGCCTTTTTTTTCACTCTGCAAGCTGCTTGCTTCTCACTTGTATTGAATTTCTGGGAGTGCAGTACAAAGAAACATTCATTACTTACTGCTAAATCAAGTACTGACAAGTTGTGCATCTCAAATATAATTCATAATCAACTATCACTTAGTACTTCTATATCATTTTGTTGGTATCTCATCCTGTTTCTCGTATCAGTGTCAAATTGTGATGTAAAAGACAAATGGAATGGCTGATCAATGACTAAAATACATGCTGATATCATCAAAATAGCATAAAACCAGAGGAACGTTCCATTAAGCGCAGATCATTAGGTATGCCAGAAATCAAAATATGCAACTGTGAGATGCGTTAGTATCAGGAGAGATTCCAGAGCATCTGTTTGCCTTTCACTCATGAAAGGGAGTCATGAATAGGATGGGATGCTTTAAAATGGGGAAAGAATCAAAACTATTACAAGAGATGAAACTAGAAAACAGGATTTGGGGTTTTGTTGTTGTTGTTGTCGTCAACTAAGATAATATGTACTAGTCATCATGCTGACAACCTAGTTTTTTCGTATTGCATTCTGTTAACTATCAGTGGACGCTGTGGACAGAGTATTAAAGCATTTTTTTCCAGTTGTACTTGGAAAGTCCAGTGCTGCACCTCTTTTTGAAGTGGAAATAATTTATCTTTTTGTATTGCAATGGAGTTACCAAAACAGTTTGTCCTTTGCATATTTTGGAAAAAAGCAATCACAGATATAAATAGTTTCATGTATTATATATGTATGTATGTATGTATGTATGTATGTATGTACAACATCCTTAACTTTACCTACTAAGTTATTGTCTATTTTAATGTTTTGATATTAAACCTACAAAGACAGGCAATTCTGAATTATTGGCTAATGCTTAATATAGTCAGTGAATTATTTTAGCTAGACACAAAGTGGTAAGTAAAGATTTTTAGCCTGATCTCTGAATTTCCGTGCAGTTGTGGGTTTGTCAGACCTTTCGTGATATGCTAAAGCAAGGGGCTAAGGGACTGTGGTTTAATATGTACTAATGCACGTGGCAGGGCTTTTACATTAGTGCCATTTCTTTCAATGCATTATAGTGAAATTGTATTTTAAAAACAGGCAAATTATTGATGCTTTTATTGAATGGAATAATTTATTGTAGAAATATTTCAGTCTGTTGACATTTCATCATCAAATAACAGTAAACATAATACACATTTCCCATAAGACTGTTCTCAAGAGCCAAATATTTACCCTTCACTTTCTCTAACAGTGGCATTGTAATAATCAGTCTTCAGGCAGGACAKAAAAATATATTTAAGGATGACCTTTTAACATACAATAAAAGTAGCAAATATACCCCAAAAAATGACCAATTAATTTTTTATAAACTGGTATTCAATTTTACAATTCAAAGATTTCTTCTTTTCTTTTTAGTGATTGATGATTTAGTGATTTAGTGGCACTAAACTTCAATCCTACCTTTCTGGCAGCCTCTTTAATGTTCTTAGTCTACTAGATGATTTGGTAGATTTACATTTAAAATCTGTAAAATAATTAGAATCTTTTCACCTAAAATGACCAAAAAGGAGTAAACAGCTGAAGGAACTTGTTGAGTTTGCCCATAAGTCAGTCCAGCACTGCATTTACTGAGTTTAAGAGTGTGTCCAGAAGCATTTATTCAGATTCATCAGAATTTACAAATGGTAAGCTCTTTTTCCACTGTATTTGAGGCTGAAAATGTCAATACTAAGGACTTCACACTTCTTAAACTTAGCTGTGCAATACTATGTCAAAATTATTGCATTTGTTTTTCTTGTTCTTTGGAAATTCCTAAGAATAGACAATACTTCACTGAGCCTCACATACCAAGTAAAAGAAGGTAGTTGCTTGCTGCCTGCATAGCTCATTTAAAACCATTTGTGTTTTCAGAAATGCACAAATATTTAGATATCATCATTTAGTATCTTTTCCTTACTGTCACCTCTCACTGTAATTTTGATGGCAAGTGCCAGTTAATGCTGAAGGAGAACTCAGACAACGTAATTCTTCTAACATAAACCTTGGTGGATTTTAATTGTAATTGTTTTCCAGATGTTTTACATCATGCCTGTCCTTCACATATTTTTTTACATTTCTACAATCACAAAACGTAATTCCATTTTGACTGGCTATTGCCAAACTCTTTCTTTTGCCTCTCCATCTATCTCCATCTATCCAATCTATCACTTTTTTGGTTAAGAATCCCGAAACGTGTTTGCTGTATGAAAAGGATTCTTGCTAGAAGGGGAATATGGAAGCAGTTAGAGGTAGTTCGTTCTTCACAGTTTGAGTCTAATTTCTGACATTTCACAGCTTGTAATCACAGTAAACATTTCTGTTGAATAATTCACTGGCGCAGGAAGACAAAGGTGTTGAGTGTACTATGTTTTTTCTGCAATAGTCCCTCTCCTTTTACTCCTCCAAGCCATAGCTGACTGTAAAAAAGATTATCACTGCGTGCCTCTCTGTAATTCAGCATTAGACATGTTGAAGCATAAATTCCCTAGCTATACAAATGCAAAGCTAAGAGTGAATAAAAATAGGAGTTTTGCTGCCACATTTGATTCGGTTGCTGCGGCTTTGTCCAGTTTTAATGTTAACATCACCTTTGAAAGCCGAAGCGTTCATCGCTGTGCGGAGTGCCAGGTGGAGGAAGTCTTTCATGATTCCCTAGGAGCTTACAGGTCACCAGCCTCCCACAGCTCTCCCAGGATGCTCTTTTACAGCTAAAGATTTTCCACRCAGATTTTTATGCCTTCACTTGCTAAGATGTCCTTTATGCTTTTGGAACTGCTCTGTCCGCATACAGTGGCAAGGAGATTGTCACTTACCTTGTCTTAGGTACCTTTCAGGAGCTATGTATGTTAGAACCAGAATTTTAATGTAAAAATGAAGAAAAAAATAAACAGTGATAGGTAGATAAGTAGGTTGCATGGGTCTGCTTCACAGACAGAACATTATTTTGTTCACTTTTTGAGTTTTGCTCATGCTGTCTTTCTGCATGTCTTCGATTGTCCGTTTTGTTCAGATTTTTCTAGGCTCAAGTTTTAGGCAACAGTGGCCTGGATAAGCTTCAAACAAAAGCACTTCAGGTCATGTAGACATGTTGTAAAAACAAAAAGAGAAGTTAGAAAGGTTGTATATATATTCTTTAGTTAGAAAAGTTTGCTTGTCTTGATGTATTTATGTTCCAAGCCTAGAGAACCTCTGCAAGTTGAAGATGTTCCCTTTGATAAACATCAGACAGTGCATTATTATTTATGAAAACTAAATTATTAAGCTCTGTCTGTGGGATGGATATTTTACAGTGAACAAACAATGGTTCAAATTCATACTGCTCATTGAAAAGGAAATTCCTTTTAATCTTACCTTTTTGAAACTCTTGTCTGTCTGCAATCTGAACACTTTTCTGGTATCTTGTTTTACAAGTACACTCTGTCTTAGACAGGCATTTATCTTTGTTCCTCAGGTATGGTAAAAAAGTACTTGGGTTTTTAATTTTGTTGGCAGTGCTAACATGATTTTTGCTAAAGTATTTTGTATTACTTTCATGTGTCGTATTTAGAAATCCACAAGATTTTGCCACTATATCCAGGAACCAGCTGTCATAACCACAGCTTATAACCTGTTTGTTCAAGTTCCCAGCTTTGATTTTAGAAGCAGTTAAGACATTTTGACCTGTTCAGAAGTCTATTTTTTGACCTAGCTCCCCCATGTCCCTGGTGGAGGACCAGACTAGAGGACCATTGCATCCCTTCTCAATCCTCACTCTCTTCAGCTAACAAGGCCAAACTCAAACAGTCTTTCCTATGGCAGATTCTTCTTTCCCTGGGACAGTCTAGTAGTCTCTATCTGGTAACTGGAATATGTCTTTCTTGAATGAGCTGTCTTTAAGCAAATGCCTAAAATTCTATAATTCTCCTGGAAATAGCTCTCCCAGCACTTCATTGTTTTTTTATTTTTCCCTTGACCATATCATTTTGCTTCCTTTGACTGATCAGCTATTACCCAGATTGGTTCCTTTTCCCTGTGAGAAAGCAGAGAGAAATATGATTTCTTTATTACAGTTTATCCATATRTAGTTTTGAATAGAACAATCGCAATATTTTTGACACGTTACTGTTAAATTGCAGGTCATGTACACAAGTCAGAATATTTTTCTGCAGTAAGAATGTGGGTAACTTGAATATTGGGGGGAAAGAAAATGTTTATTTTAGTTTCTGGAACTTTACTATTTAAGATAACAAATCTTCTGTGCCTGGTCATGGCTGCCAGACTCATTGATATCAACAAGTAAAAAGTTTTCCTTTACTGTCATCACATCTGATGTTTTACTAGGTTTTGTTTATTATGTATTTACACAGTAACAGTTCAAATATAGTATCTGGCTTGGGTTTGGAGTTTTTTTCTAAAAAGTGAAATACAGTTTGCTTTCCTTTAACATAAATATTATGTAATCTCCCAACTCCTGCAGTATATAAGCAAGGTACTATGCAAATGCTCATTTGTCCTTAAATGCCCATGCAAGAAGTTTGCAAATCTACCGGATTTTATCCATCCTTATTTATAGTCATGGGACAGACTCTTGTGCAGTGTAAACTGAGGTAAAATCAAGCAGCTTATTTTACCCGAAGTGATGACATGTAAGTGCCTGTATTACCTCACAGCACATCACAAGATACCCTGACATGCTACTCAGTTCTTTCATTTATTCCAGAAACTCATCAAGACCCTTTGGTATAAATACATACATATAAAAAAAAAATCACTCAGTAGCACAAAGCTCTTTAAAGACAGATTTCCATAAATTTGCACAGTACTAAATGCGGGCAGTGTTAATCAAATAAGAGCAAGTAAGTACATTAAAGTGGAAACATTACTTAAGGAAACAGCAACTGTTCCATACTGTTTCTATCATTTCATATGTGGTCTGGCTTGTAGTTGATATTTTTTTTAATTAAAGAATGGTTCAAAAGTGCCATTTATAATCAAAAATTATAAATGATTTTTTAATTCTTATTTTTGCTGGTTCAGCTGGAATTATAGCTGTCTTAATCTCTTGAATTTACCGTTTTTCTGCAGTTGCCATAGTGAAATCAGGTACAGCAGACAAAGCTCTTCTCTTTCTTCTCTTTGAACTTAACTAAAAATAATGCTTAATCTATCAGTATGGCTTTAGAGCCAGCTTTTAAAAATGTTAATGTGGACTTAGTAGTGGTGCAGGGAGAGAGATAGATATGTAGGTCTGTAAGTAAAAGTCTTATTTACCACTAGCAAAACACTAGTACATGTTTGAGCAGTACAGGTTTCCCTTCACCAGATTGTCCTAGTGCTTTAGGCCTTGAGGGACTTGAGGGCATACCAGTGGACACGAGTCCACTGATACATCTGGCCACCAACTAGTTCCTTGTGAGGCTTCTGTGAGGGGAAGGCGTGGAGGCAGCAGGGCCTCGGGGYGGCCTGGGGCTGGTTTTGGCAGTTGGGGCCGAAGGCAACGTTTGGCTTCCAGCGGCCGTTGGGYGGCGGGCGTGTCAGCGGCCTCGTGGTGGGAGCTTTGCCACAGTGGGGCATTCACTAATACAGGAYGTGCTGAAGAAAGGGAGAGCTTGAGAGAGCTGGGCCTGTTCAGCCTGAGGAAGAGAAGGCTGAGAGGGGACCTGATCAGTGTCTATAAATACCTTAAGAGAGGGAGTGAGAATGGGGCTGACCTCGTTTCAGTGATGGCCATTGATAGGATTGGAGGAAACGGCCACAAATTGAAACACCAAAAGTTCCACAGGAACTTAAGAAAAAAGTTCTTAACAGTGAGGGTGACAGAGCCCTGGAACAGGCTGCCCAGAGAGGCTGTGGAGTCTCCTTCTCTGCAGATCTTCCAAACCCGCTTGGATGCCGCCCTGTGCCACATGCGCTGAGTGATCCTACATGTTCAGGGGGCCTGGAATCTCTAGATCTCTAGGGATCTCTAGAGGTCCCTTCAAACCTTAAGCATTCTGTGATTCTGTGATTCTATGAAAAACTCCAGAGGCCGTCATTGATTCATCTGGTGCTTCAGGCTCACCATGCCAGCCTCTCTGAGCATATGCTTTGGTACCGGAGCATAGTAATAAGTAGTAGCCAAGTATAGTATACAAGTCCATTATTCATAGGCCAGTTTATGTCATTTCAGTTATTTAAAGCTATATGTAACTATTGAGTGTAAAAATACTAATTTATAAAAAATATTATGCTTCAGATGTGCAGTGAGAGATTTTCAAAGCTCTGTTAGAAGTCAGAGGTTGGTACAGAAAGCTCCTAGAACTGGAAGGAAAGGTACGGATCAAAGCACCTAAGTGTTCACCAACTGTTCAGTTTTAATGAGCTGGAGTTGTTCTCCATTCTTCCTTATTTAGGGGTTCTACTTTTCCATTTTTACCTTGCTTTCTGGCTAGCAACATTCTGGCTTAACCAGACAAGGCAGTTCCCTCCTTTGCAAAAAAAAAAAAAAAAAAGCCCCATATATATAAATACTAACATATATAAATATAATAGTAATATAAATAAAAAATGCTGTAAAACTAGGGAGACTGATGGGAAAAAATATTTTACATACCTTTTGTTGTTTGTCTCAGGCTTCGCCAAGTTGAAGGTGTCATTCCCATCTTCAACATATTCTGTGTCCATGCTCAGGTTGGAGCAGATGGAAACCTTTTGTCAGCACCTCTCCTTAAGTTGCAGTGTGGCTCTTCATGACAAATGGATCTGTGTGTGAGAGAATGCTTTCTCAGGGGGGTCCTGTAGGAGTATAACAGCCATGGAATTTAAGAACTATTTTTAACCTATTATGTATTGAATGTATAACTTTGTCATTACAGTAACAAAGACAAAAAATAAAAAGCAAGCACTTTAAAAACTAAATAAAAAACAGAAATATCCTCACAATTTTTGACTGAGAAGGAGAGGAAAAGATGGATGCCCGTGGTAGATAGTAATCTTACCACTTAATATACTCATTCTCAGTTTTCAGGATGATGCAGGCGATGTGAGAACCTAAAATAAGAAGGTAGTCGTGTTCTGGTGGAAGGTAGCCAGCTCCCAGAATGGTTGGTCCAACCAGCTGACGCTCTGCAGTTCCCAGCTACTGCTCGCAAGCTTAAACTATGAGAAAAGCTGTATTTCATCATTTGTCTTCTGGTTGTCATTCCTCTTTTCTCTTTGTTTTTCTATTATCATAAAGGGAAAAGGACTGACCAGGACTCTATAACTTTTTTTCCCCCTATTTTGTTTAAAAGGAAACTAGTATCTTTGACATCCTTAAAAGACTGCTAAAGAACACTTTTCATGTCTGTGTGTTTAATTAAAATTAATTAATGATGTATATATATTATTATGATATATATAATATTGTAGCATTTCATAGGAGATTTATTCATATCTTACCCACTGATGGAATTTTTGGACTCCATTTTCAATACAGTACGTTTGAGGTGCATTGCAATGGAATAGTATAGGTGCGCTTATTATACTGACCTTTGGAAAAAAACTATAGTCACTCAGAATTTGTTTTGAACTTGTCTAAAAGGATTTTTCCATATTTAAAACACAAGTCTTGTGGCTATTGGAATAATAACCTTCATACCATCCTTGGGAACAGCTAACATACAAATGCCATATAAGGAGTAAATGACTTGACACGAGATAGTCCAGCAATTGCATGGAAAGATAAAAATAAAACATAGGAATACTGAGTCCAACTTGTCTTCCACTATTTTCAACATAGTGCTGTAATTACATGGAAAAAAAAAGTTATTCAGACTAATGTGATTTTATCAAGCTGCAAACTTTTTGGCTCAATTCTCCTCAGACATGGATTGTAATATGTCACTGCCAATCCTGACAAATCTGCTATTGCTTTTGTATCTTCACAAGTGATAGCATTTTCCTCTGATTCTTCCTCTCCCTTTTACTGAGCTCCCTTATATAGCAATGTGCATTTATATAGCTTTCATTTGAACAGAATTCCTTATTTTATCAGCCCGAAAAGAATCAGTGCATAGTAAGCAAAGAAAGTTAAAATGAACTTGTTTCTAATGTTGGTGTATATTGCTCAGAAAGAACAAATAACTTGTAAATAAACCTAAATCRCATTATGAATTTTTCAGAAGCAGCATGCAATTGAGCTGCAGCTAGCTGACAGATACATATAAAATATATATAAAAATATTATTACTATTATTATTATATATATATATATATGATGAAAGAAGCAGAAACAAAAAGCTGTTTCCTGTGGAAGGTGCAAAAGGTAGATTACTGTGCACATCCCCAATTATGCACCTATTCAATGTAATTATGAGCACAATAACTCTACAAATCGCCTTAATGGTCTCCTAAAATTTCTGGAATATTTTTCTACCTAAATCCGTAAGAAATGCTTTTGTAGTCTGTTGACAGACTGGACGTTTTGCAGATGATACAGGCTGCTACATCAGAGTTATGTATGTTGGGATACACTCTTTCCAAATCACAACTGAAAATCAAATCATTTTTGAATATGGAGTGGGGCAGGGAGAGCGCGCAGCGCGAGGCAGACTATGCCAGCTCGGATTGCAGAGGCACTGGGTGTAACGTATCAACTAAGAGACAAGCTGAAGAGCCTCAGGCATTAGAAGTGATACATTCGTAATGAAAGGGGTGAATGCCAGGCACAATTTGAGTTTGCCAGCAGATTCCGAAGGCGGCAAYGATACTCCGCATGGGAGGAGGTGTTTGCTCCCCTTCTGGGCGGACATGAGGTGCCACAGGAATAGGCAGCAGGCTTARTATTTTCCTTTTCATCTCTTCCCTGCTTAATACAGATAGGTGACTTCCACTTTGAGAGGCAGTGAATTTAAGTACAGCATCGCACATAAAATATTTCTGCCTGTCAATTATGCACAATAGTGTGTTTGGCAGTTAAACTGCTAAGCAACATTGTGTGAAGATGCTCAGCGTGATTTAGTATCCAGTCTTGGACTAATTCTGTGATTTGGGAAGTTGGAAGTGCAAACGAGCTGTGCTCCATTTGTTCATTCATCTGTTATATTGTTTGTTTTATTGTATACTTGTGCATAAGGATACTGAGATATGGAATTGTATAATAATTCATCAAAATGTCTTTGAATACCTTTAGTGCTGGTTCCAAGAGTCGTGCTCAGCAAATGCTAAACATGCAGGTAGGCAGTGCAGTTATTTATAGATGTTTTTGCTATCCAAATTCGCTGAATGGCGTTTCTGATTAGTTTGGTTCCATTTCACAAAAAAAAAATATTAAGCAGAAATAAATCGCAGGGAGAGCAGTTCAGTGTCCCCTGTTAAATGTGCTTTTGGCATAGCCTAGCACTCCAGCAAGCACCGTCGCCAGATAAACAGCTGCACAGAAAGAAGGGGCTTCTGCAAACCACGAAGCACTCCCAGATTATGCAGATATCATCTTGCACTGGCCTTCGGATGGCCTGTTCCTTCAAGCCTAAAAATAAACAACTATTAATCACCTAATGGCAACATGAGTTGACCAGCACTTATGGCTGCCTGGACCTCAATCTGACTGTACTCAAAAGCTTGTCTCATGTTTTCTGTCACCCAGGATAAGAGGTAGTTTGCAGCCAGGCATTTCTTTGAGAAGACTGCTATGAGCTTAACAAAATGTTTAAAATAACCTCAATAACTCCTCTCAACACTGATATAGAGCTTAAAACGTGCAGAATCAAACAATAGCGCCCTTGTGCCTGCAGCCTCCAGRGAGGGAGCTGATCGGTGCAAGGTTTCTCAGTGAAACTGAGAACTGCAGGAAGAACAGGAGGAATCCCTCTTTTTGGCTGAGTTTTGGTCAAAAAGTCTTCTTCTTTACAGATACACTATATGGCAAAAGAAAATTGTAATGAAAACAACCACCTATTCTCCTCTTCCCTTTTCCAAGGACTTAAGTACCCAACAGTTGAATGGCATGTTGGAGGATTTGAAAGTGTTGCTGCTCACAAGAGGAATACATTAGCTCACTTGTAGAAGTATGGCAGAACCATGTGCTAATCCTGAATTATGAAGTTTCTTCTGAAATTTGTGAAACTCCAGAAAACACTTTCTTATACTGTGCATTTCAGACTGAGGTTTTTGATGGAGATTTTTTTCCTTACTTCTGTCCATTATCCAGGCTGCCTTATTAAATCATTTTGCCCTATACTGAGATAGTTAAGCAATGTAACACCCTTACACTCCATGGGAATAAGGATGCATCCTCAGATTACCCGGTGAGGTGCCTGGAACACCTCCATTTGCTGTTGTTTCTTTTTTGGGTAGGTACTGGAACTAACTTCTGAGACAGCTAAAATACATCATCTACTAAAACCCCAGCAATGTCTACTAAAGCCCAAGTGATTTCCCCATGGCCAAGAGGCCATGATTTCCATTAAATAACTATGCAGCTTTGTTACTTCTCTAATYGTCTGCTTTTCTAGGATGATGGTGTGAATATGTTGCTCTTGTTACCTCAGGCAAGTCCTGCAGAGCAGGCGTGAGGCCTCCTAGGTCTCCACAGCACAAAACCCTGCTCCCTGATGTGCAAAACATTTACGTGCATTTAAAACTGCTGAGAGTGAAGAGCATGTTTTACTGAGTCCAAACCTTCCATACCARTCACCACTTGGAGAGATGAGCATCTCAGAGGTTAAACAAAATACTATCTTCAATAAAATTTAGGACATGAGCCAACAAAATTGGGGAGATTCAAAGTTTAGGTGATGCTCTTGTTTAATGACATGCCTTGAGCCACTGAGCCTTTTCTTTCTCACTCACTGCATCAGCCTTCACTTAGAAAGCCTTGATCTTTGTAAATCTGGGGAACTGTAATGTTATTTAATCATAGCTTTTAAAAGTTAATTTCCATGAGAACTGTATTTAAGAAAAGAACCAACTTGTCATTGAGGATTATAAAAATCCTTTATTTGCCTGGAGAAGAGTACTTAGATCTGAATGAATCCTCTAAGTGAATAATGTGTTTCGACAGTTTGTTTATTAAAAATGTATTATGCAGCTAAAAGTTACATTGTATTTATAATATTTTTAATGACAGTGACTTGCATATTTTTGGTGCATTCTATTAATATTCATTTTACAATCATGCTATGCAAATTCTAAGGCATTTTAACATGTTTTTTATATCCACATAAATATTACTGGGTTTGTTTTTATTTCTCCAAATGCCGGAAGCAATTAAATCATATTATAATCCTGATGAAATGTGGCCAACAAAAATGCTGCTCGTTGATTGATGCCTTAACAGCCTCATCACACAGATAAAAAGGCAACCAGTATAAATAAAAGCTCATTAAAATTTAATTGTATCCAAGAGAGGTGTGACTACAGAGTCCTGATATTAGTTTCGATCYACCTTATTTTGCCTGATGCTCCAACCTTGCAAATCAGTGAAGTATCACATTGATATCTTGTGTTCACAGAAATGCCTACCTCTCTCATCCCTAAAGCACTTTCCATTTGTGTGTCTAGACCTCCTTGGAACTTGGAGTCGCATAGTATATTAATATTTTTTCTTGTCTTCAGTAAAACTAAAGCTTGAACAAACTACTGTGGTCACATCAAATCTTAAAGCAGATTAGTTTTAAAAGAAATGGTTTTACTCAATATTGGGATTCTATGATTTTTTGCATGTTTTGTCCATATTTGATGAAGGCCGCGCCTGGCCTTGAAGGCACCTTTTGTTTAAATCATGGATTTGTGCTACTGGTTGACAAAACCATGGGGAGGGCTTAAAAAGGGGAAGAGGTAACAAAAAACATAGTTATCTTTTAATTGCCTTCAGTCTTTTGAAAATGCACWACCCTGCTGCACACACGTGCCTTAATTTGTTTTTAAAACTCTATCTCTATGAATTGTAGTAGTATAAGTATCTTAATTGTTGTGAGTTATTCTGAATGTGGCTTGAAGGAACAGTTTAAATGGAAAATTTCTTACTATTCAAAGTCACTTTCTGAGCAGTAGCTATTAAATGCTTGCCAAGATATATAAGGCTTTGTCACCAACAGAAGTAAACCGGTCTAGACTTAAGGAAGTTGGCTGGCTGATGCCAATTGACCTAACGTGAAAATGTGGTTTGCAGTTGTTGACTATCAGCTTGTGCTCTGCCCCTCTGTAATTCCCACCTCTGAGACAAAGGATCGACTCCTAGAAACCCCCTCCACTCCCAGGAATACACTAAAATACAGTTTGAGTCCTCTAGCAGATAACTTATCAGATAATACTTTTTTAAAATTGCTGTATGTATAGGTTTTATTAATGCCACTTCTAAAAACAGAATACTTAAAAATGTAATTCTAAAGAAAAAAAAATAATTAACAAAATATTGTCTTATTTGAGAAACTTTATATTTCCCTTTTTTCTTTCCCAAGAAATAAATAGGGATGTTCAATGATAATACTCTAATTTGTCTGACATTAAAAACTGAAAACTTACAATTACTTTTCTTTGGTTGCTTTTTATCTGAGTGACCTTCATAACTGAAATCACCGACCAGGTAGCCTATTCTGCTTTCACTGAGTATGAGTGCACAAACTGTGTCTGTTCAAGAACATATTTGCTTAAATGATGTATACTAGAAATAAGAACTCATATGCCAGCATTTCATTATAGGAACCTCTTGGAATTAGAAATTATTTACATTATCCTGAGATCCATAGAACCTATCTATAACAAATAGACTAAGAATAAATAAATTAAATGAACATTTATATAAAAACAATTGCAAGATGTTTTACATTTCTGCTCAGTATCGAGCTGTGTGTTGAAAATGCGTTTTTCTTAAAACCACATGCAAGGGTTTTTGATGGTGCAAAAATCAACTCGCAACAGCCACATGTCTAGGCAAATCCTTAGAAGCTCGCATGGACCCCACACAGGCATTCCAGAAGAAAAGACATTACTAGAAAGTAGTTTCTCTTGCAGGAAAGTAGAGTATGTGAGAGACTACTAGGCCACTTTGATAAATAAATAAAAGTCTTTTTTTCGTCTCTAGCACCAAATTGGTTCAACTGGAGGGCAAGCTAAAGCCAGGTTCACATTTAGCTTACTTTTTCTGCTCCTTTTTTTAAAAAAAAAAAAAAAAAAAACCTTTAACATAAATGAAGATTTGTGAATATAGGAATAACTTTTTTTTTCTTTTTAAAAACAACCGTGTGGCTTATTTTCTCCAAACTTTCTTTGGCTTATCTAGATTTCTAAATTTCTAAATATTTAAATTTAGAGATATGTTCTTTTCAGCGTGTCTATTTGAAAGTCCTTCTTTCCAGGAAAAGCAAAGGCCAGTCTCAGGATTATCAGTGTGTAAAACTATATTCATTTAAATATGCATTAGCTTTAAAATCAGTTTAAAACAAGCACAAGAGATTCTGTGAACACTCTTCATTCAGAGCAAGCCTAGTGTACTTAGCGAACCATAATCAGACGTCAGGTTTATATAAGCTWCTCCTGAATCTCTAGGACTCGCACTCGGTATTTTCGTATCTCCAGCACATATTTCAGTTCCTTCAGTTTGTTCCTTGAGAGCTGCTGCCTGCTGCCCTTAAGAATTAGGCTAAGTTTACTTCTCTGTACCAAGCCTGAATTAGACTGCAGTTCCTTGGCAGCCTGAGCTGAGGCATCACCTTTTGTGGTCCTGTTCTTTCTTCCCGCACCGGGGGCTCGTAGGTCTCTCTGCCTCCCTTTTGGCCTTTTTGGCACTCTGACCCTGCACTAAAGTGCAGTCAGGCTGGCCTAGGTTGCCTTATAGTGACAGCTCCTGTGGAAAGGAGACAAGGATTAAAACAGGATTTTTAAAGTCATAACTATGTACTGATAAATTTAAGTAAACTGATGCAACTTGTCTGGACAAGTTTCATTATGTTTGTTCTAGTCTGAAGGAAGCACGCCTTTGTATTTCTTGTTCTGTCTTTCCAGCACAAAGCATAAAACTAAACAAAACTCAGTTCCTTTGATTTCTTTTCAACTAAGAGAGAGAGAGAGAGAGAGAGAGAGAGAGAAAGAAAGAGAGAAAGAAAGAGAGAGAGAGAGAAAGAGAGAGAGAAAGAGAGAGAGAAAGAGAGA
>NW_020456087.1:2201435-2231685 GCF_003342845.1 Nothoprocta perdicaria | reverse complement strand
AGAAAGAAAGAAAGAAAGAAAGAAAGAAAGAAAGAAAGAAAGAAAGAAAGAAAGAAAGAAAGAAAGAAAGAAAGAAAGAAAGAAAGAAAGAAAGAGAAAGAATATATAGCACTAACTGCAGTGAGTTCCTCTGGCATGGATAAACAGTTTTGTTTAACTTCTGGACCTGCTTCTTTGTAGCTAGGCTTTCAGGGTAAGAACTAAGGTCAGGGGACAGGAGTTAAAAATATGAGTGCGTTTTTAGGAGTTTATGCAGAGCAAGAGTGAAATCCGTAGCTCATACTTCCTGGTGCTTTTTTGTTCGCCTTAAGCTTGAACTTTCTCCAGACAGGGACAACTTGACCTATATTACATGCGATATCATTATAGTTTTAGAATTGTTTTATCCAATTGTTTGGGCTGGGTTTTGCTGCTCAGAGCTGCTGAGTCCCTTTTCCGTAGCAATAATAAGTCTGTAGTATCTGTCACTTTAGGCAATTCTGCAGTGCAAGGCAAAGTTGTCAGCACCAGCCCTGGAAGGAAGATTAGTCACCAATTTGTTAAATGTTGTTATTAATCTAGAAATAAGTTTTTAGCTCTGCTCTGTAATTTACAGTGCTGAATTTAATTTTCCATAGTGTCACATACGAGCTTTGAAAGGAGTTGAATTAAAAAGGATAGTTTTTACTTCTAGCTTACATTTCCCCACCTCATCCCCCTACACACAAAAAAAAAAAAAAAAAACAAAAAAAAAAAAAAAAAAAAAAAAAAAAAAAAAGGAAGGGAAAAAAAGGTTAAATGTCTTTTCAAATTAAGGCAGCAGTAATTAACCAGTGGCATTGTTTGTGATTTGCCAACTCTGAGCGTTAATGAGAGAGAAATTAGCACTTAGCAGCAGGAGTTCCTGATAGTCAGTGGCAAATGCTTAATGTGCCAACAAGTTAATTTTGGGCTTAAGTACTCCACTTAAGTCTTTTTAAACAAAAGTATGGCATGATTTTGTGTGATCATACATATGGTCTGTCTGATACAGAGCCAGATCAGAGAGAATGATACAATAGCTATATTGAAAAAAAAATGCAACTTAGGTAGCACAAGGAAAATTTTGCTGTGTGAATACAATCAAAAGTAGATTTGAAGGATTTTTGCATGTTAAATGTGTCCTTGCTTCTGCAATAGTATGTAGATGTTTCTGTATATAGTTTATCATCAGATTTGGCATTTCTGAACATCAATTTAAGTGAATATTGTTTCTGGGGGAAAAAAAAAGTGTCTTTGAGTTCCAGTGATTTGATTGATAGAAATATAAACAGATATAAACAGTCCTTTTGACTGGTCTCAAAATAGGGATTTTATTAAAAATTGGGGTGTCCTTTAGAGATAGGCGCTTCAGCCAAGTGCCTGTGGTGGAGGTGGGGGGTTCAGCCTGCCAGGCAGAGCACAAGGGGCCCCGCAGAACTTGGGCCGAGCAGCTGCTCATTAGCATTGCAGGTTTTACCTGGCACATGTGCTCATAATTAAAGTGCTGCGTGTGCATTTTATAGGTTCTGCCTTGCCTAAAATAGTGCATTATGAATGTAAAATGTGCTCTCTATCTCGGGGCTTTTAAGGTAAGTTCAGTTTAGCACATAAGTACATCTCTGCCTGGGTGCCCCTCGTGCCAGGGCTGGGTGGAGGGGCAAAACAGGGGCAGAGTCCAGTAAAAACTAGAAGTGGGGCCAGGCAGCGACCCGAGTGACGAGTCCCTGCGTGGCCCTGCAGAGGTGGCAGAGGACGGAGGCCGCAGTGAGCACAGGCCCTTGGCTTCAGTCAAGAGGGGGCTGGAGGGCAGGGGCCCTAAAGCGAAATGTTGCAGCACCGAGCGGCGGTTCGGGGCCACAGAGCGCCGTGTCTAATTGAAACTGCGGGAGGAAGCCACGGGGGTTGCTCCTTCCTTTGATGCCTGTTCCATTACATGAGCACATCAAATAGAGTTCTCCTCCATTGCTGGACAGAAACCACCCTAATGAAGCCAGTCTGGCACTGCCCACAGCTCGGCGAGCCTGTGCTGCCTGCTAAGTGGACAGTTAAGTTCCTGTGCATCCCCCCGACGCGCTTTTATTATAATTAAACATTAACAAAAATTGGTTACCATATTGGTAGCGCGCTAAGCACAGCCCTGTGCATAAACCATTACATGACATCCCATTGAACTTTTTCTTGTACATACGGTATCTAACAGCTCATCCTGCACTGTTGTTTTTGGCAAGTTCACTACAGCATATAATAAATCACGGAAAGAAAAAGCTTTTTGGCCTAATGTTGTACAGACTGCTGTAATGTTAGACTACAGAAAGCAGTTCTGTTTTTAGACATCCTTTTACTAACCCAACATTCATAATTTATGATTTCACTGTAAAATTCCTGCAACACTACACCAAAAGTAGTGCTGCCCTTTAATTAAGTGCTCTCAGTAGGAAAAACGTGGAACTGATGTGCAAAACATATCGCAGTACACAGTGATTGATAGTGATTACTTCTTTATGAACCCAGCCTGAAGGTCTGAACTTCCTGATGGGTAAAATAGTCCATGGGGCTACTTCCTGAGATTGCCTGGTGGGGATCAGGCAGTGTTAGCAATATCTGAGGAATTCCTGAGGCACGTTGCAGAGACCTTGCCATAGAAACTTGCTGTTGCTTTATGAGCTAGGGACCGCTACCCTACAAATTACTTGCATAATAATGCATTGTAGACATTATATGTTAAGGATTCACTGTTGATGTGCACAGTACTACAATGCACACAAACTGGGATTGCATAAACCCATGTATTTTTGAAGCGTAAATGTCCAAATTTGAAAAATAAAAAAAAAAAAAGAAAAAGGAGTATTCTCCACTCCTTTTACATACAGACACATACAGAGAAACTTCTGTATGTATCAAAGTTATTGAAAGTTACTTCATATTTGGCTGTTAATCTATAGGTGCACTCAAGGGAAAAAAATAAACTCTTGTAGAGATTGTTTGCATCTTTGTACATTTTTATTCGTGGAATCAGGCATTAATGCAGTGTAACAGTTCACACTGATTTAGGTTTGCAGATCAAGGCAGCTTTCTCCAGGAGCCTTACCTGTGCTTGGTCGACATGGTCACATAAGGTCGTTCTTCTTTTTGCCTGGCAGATTTGGCCCGGGACTAGTCATCTACTGGTACGGGTTTATTGAGGAGCTGGACTGCCACCGGGAGCGCGGCATCCTGCTCAAGGACTGCTTCCCGACGGACATTGTGACTCTGCGACACAGCATGGCTCAGCACTGAGCAGGGAGGAAGAGGTAAATCCGGAAGCAATTTTACTTTCCTGCAGTGTAAACTAATAGCAGCATCTGCCCTGAACTTCAGCTGAACTCCTGCTGCCTGGGCTCGCGCTACTGCCTCCTTAGACAAACATATCAGGAGTTTCTGTTTTGCCTCAGACCTCTGTTGTGATCAGCCAAAAAAAGACAGACACAACCCGCTCATTATCAGCATTTCTCTCTCTGTCAAACAGTTAGTTTATAGATATTCATAATCTTCCTTCCTTCCGGATGGCTTCTGCTTGTGCTCTAAACAAAAGACAAATGCAGAGGCTGGAAGGTGCAACTTGCTGTCCTTCTCCAAAGTTTTTATTTCTTGTGGTTTCGCTCACAAGTGTATTAAATGTTAGTGATGTGGCTGAAACACCTACAGTGATGTGGAAAATTGATTTAGGCTGATATTCTGGGTCTTAAAACAACATAGTGCATAGCTCATAAAGCCCAAGTGGTATGACGGGGTCATATCATTTCTGGCTGTTACAGTAAGCATATGTGTTGCCTCACTTTATCTCATTGCTAAAAAACCAACAGACTCCCAGATTAACAATTAATTCAAGTTACGTGTTGTTTTTCTGGTTTTTTTTTTTTTTTTTTGGCGGGGGGAAGGAAAAAGCAAGGATTTATTCTATGCATTGGATTTTCTGAGCCTTGTAATATGTATTCATTTGCGTATAAAAAAATCTAATGACTCCAAATGATTTGGATTCTTGTCTTTTTATTTATCTGAGGAATCCCTACTTAAGGGTTTTCCTTTTAACTGACTTTGAGCAAACAATCTGTCTTGACCTATATAGGCATTATAACATGCAAATTTCTAGCATGCCAAAGTCCAGAAGAACAACGTGCAGGAGCTTTGTGCCTGACTTCATTCTGAAGAAGATAATCATCTGCGTGTTCAAGAAGGGCAGTAGGAAAGATAAAACAGTGCTTCATGCTGGATTGCTTCTGTGGGATGGATAAAGCCTCCACATAGGCATTAGTCTTCTGAGCACTCATATATTCATATGAGAGTATTTTATTTCCCTTGTTTGGACCACCAAGATTGGAGGTGCACGGAGGGGAGGGTCGGCCGTGCTTGAAATCTGCAGAGGTTCCATCTCAGATTCTCTTTCCGCATTCCTCGCCGCTCCTACGGGAAGGATTTGGCTCCTTCTCAGCCGTTCTGCTCTCTCCGCTAGAAGCGAGTCAGTGAAAACAGCTCATTGGCCCCAAGACTCTTTAAGGTTCTTTTCTTTGCAAATTGTCGTTCGAGGAAGAACAAAATATTCTGGAAAGTCCGCGCGGGTGCTGTGTGTGTGCTCACTGTCTCTAGTTTGTCACAGGAGCTGGACACGGGAGAAACCCTGCCGGGGAATTAAAGGGGCGATACCCGGCTCCTTGCAGCACGAGGGCCTCTCCCATGAGGAAGTGGTCTTTAAAACACGAAGATCTGCATTCATGTGTGTTTTTGTTTGTTTGTTTGCTTTTCAGGAAACTTAGATCAGGCAGTGTGTCTGTATGATTTTAAAATCACTTACAGACTATGCACAGTCCTACCTAAAGTTAAAAGAAAGGATATTAATCCCATTCTGGTTTTTTGTTTGTTTGTTTTTGTGTTCATCTCTAGTTTTCAGATATAGACAGGGGGTTATCATTTTGACTAACCTTTTATTTGTAGAAAAAAATGTCTTTTTTCTTCATAGTGCTCTACCCTTGGCTGCAAAGATAAGCCAGTGTAGCTCTGCTATGGCAAGGTACTGGTGTGTAGAGATTATTTTCCTAGTTGTGAATATGTTATAGTGGAAATATTTTTTTTTCTTAATTCAGATACCTGTAATTCATTTATGTTCAGCTCTTTAAGCTATTGTGCTTAGCTTATTTTACCTTTATGGATGTGCATGTAACGATATGCAGAAGCAATCTGCAGTGTACCTGCCTGGTGCTACACAGAAGCTGYGTTTAGGGTGTTGCTGCCCCTGGGACATATTACTCTGATTTAGGCTAGTGGCATGTGTAAAACCAAAAAGAGAATAAAAAAGGCATAATAACTGAACATTATTACGGTAGAAAACTCAGAAGTAATGGTTGTCTAAGGGAAATAGGTTTTAAGAGCAAAACTGAATTTGTTTTAGCTAGTGCATATGCTTTCTCTTGTATGAAAACATTTAAATCAGCTTTTACATGATGCACTAATGCTGCTTTTTCTTTTGGAATAAATTAAATTTATCTGCACAGATGTTGAAAATTCTGCTCAACCTCCATCAAAGCTTTGCTTTATTTGTTTTTACATTAAACAAATTTATGTTGGGGACACATCAGATAAATCAGGTTATACTTGTGTTTGCTTATGCCTCTACCTGATGCTGTGACCTAACAGGTTGGAAAGCAATACTGGGATCTTTAATCAAAGCTTTGACCTCACCTTTACATATGGCACCTTTTAAGAATCTTTATCTTAGAATGAGGATAAAATAAGCCATAAGGATGTACATATTGTACTAATTATAGTTATGTGAGATCTGCTAGCCATCACAAGAATTGCTATACTATGTCACTACTTTAGATGCTGAAAAGATAACATTAAAAAAATAAAGATACATTGTTATTCCTGCCTGTATCTCGCAAAAGCTCATTTGTGTATTTTTTATGTTTATCAAATGTAAATATCAACTTGAAAATATAAAAAGTATTCCTTTTTTTTTTTTTCTTTGCAACAATGCTGCAGTCATTAGAACCTTAACATTACAGCCAAATCCAGTTTTATGGAGTATTCTGTAGAGTGTGCTAATGAATTATGCCAAGCCAGAAAACAGAAGTGTGCATAAAACTGAATGATGTTCTCGCTGGCATATATAGACTTGCCAAGCATCTGCTCTTGCAAGCACTGTAATAAGGCCTGTTCTGAGCTTTAGGAATTGATGTAATTGTGCTGAATGTGGAAGTAAAACTTCCTCGTATGGGAGGAATAGCCCAGTCGTTACGGGTTGCACTCCAGGACACGGCAGTCCAAGTTACAGAGAACACATTTTTAACCTTTTCTGTGTTCTGAACATCAGCAAGAGTTTAATAATATTCTTCCAAAGCCAAGTGAGAGCTAAATAAAACTTGTTATATAAAAATGGAGAGTAAGAACTAAAGGTTTTACTGTGCTTATTGATACCTCATTATTATTTTAGCATGGTAGTAGTATTGATAATTCATGAATAGCTTTTATCCTACTTTGTTGCTTGCATTCACTCGTTCAAAAAAGGGACTTCTTTTTCCTGGTGTTTGCTCTGTGATTTCTCCATCTCACTATGATTATAAAATAAATATACCATCTAGTTAACTCCAGAAGATTGTTCATGGCTCTTTCCACATGCCTTTATATTCTCCCCTTTTAATTGTCCGATTTAGCCAGCCAGTTCTCACTTACTGATCCACTATCCTCCCCTCTGCCCTTGATTCCCCTTTGAGAAACTGCCCTTCACTTTCTACTTGCCTTTGCTTCTACAGCGTCTCCAGTTCTGCACCCGAGAAATGCTGTTTGAGTTTTAAATGCATTCAAACCCACCCACCAGATTGAACAGTCTTGTTCTTACTGTAATTTAAATAGCACCTTTGGGTGCCAGGCAGGCTGCCCTCCCATTTCCATACATAGCACTTTGCTGTAAGGCGGGAGCGCCGCAGTGCTGCTCCCCGTTCTGTTGGCTTGAAATTTAGGTCATTTCCTCAGCCTGGGAATGTTGATGGAGCAGAGACCTAACATGGCACCGTCATTCCCATGAATCGGGCGGCTCTCCAGCGGTGCCTATGGAGRCACAGAGGGATATACTGGCAGTGCAACTGGGCTACTGGCAAACAGGCATGGCCAGCGTTGGGAATCCTCCTGTTGCAGTAGTCTTTCCCCTTACAAATCCTGCAAGTTCTCCCCTAGCCCAAASAGTGACCACAGTCGCTCTGGCCAAAGCCCCAGCACCCTATGAGTTGCTCTTATTTACCAGACTTGACTATGGCCCCTCAAGCACCAGCAGAATACGCACACAATTGAACTTGGCTCTGCCTTTTATTTCTGATGAAATATTCAGACTATTTTACAGCCTTCTAAAGAGATCTTCTGCAGTTAGGTAGTAAATGTTGYGGGGGGGAATGATAGTTGTTAGCACCGTCCTCTTGTTATTTTGAGGAAGAGATTATAAATATGATATGATATGATTATAAATGGATGCTGATCAAGTAATAATATTGTGAAGTAAAATAGCAGGCTGCCTAGATGAATTAAAAAATTACTCCAGTCATATTATTCCAAATCATGGAGGGCCATTTATGGGTTGTTCAGAAATCTCCAATTTACGGAGCTGACAAAAGAAGAAGCCTCAAGGGCTTCTTGCTCTTTGCCGTTGGGTGATAGGAGCCTAACGTGCGCCCGCTGACAAATGAAGCAGCTAACAATGGAGCTGGGCAGCAGCCTCACCATGTATAGAGAAACTGTCTATCTGGTACGATCTGTATAAAATAGACCTCGCTTGGGTTAGGGAAAGGTCACAAGTTACACAAAGTTTGGATAGTCTAAATGCGTTACTCAAAACTAACTCTCCTGTGTATAGTAAATATTATTTGAACCTGTATTATTAAGAACATGCCAGGATTCAAAAGATTAAATAAGGAAGATGTAATTATGAGCTAAATAATAAACAGAGCARCTTTAGTTCCCCTTGTGTTTTTTACTTTCCTGCTATTGTTTCATATATGACTGTTACACAAAGAGCAGCTTAGGTCAGCTACTATAAATTATGGTTTTAGTACAATAGTAATCTACTAAAATTATTTCAAAGCTGGATCAAAGAGCTTCAAAAGACTTTTTGAAAACTTTTCCATATAATAAAAAGGCTTCATTCCGATGCCCTATTTCAGTTTTTATAGGCATTTCTTTCTTGATTTAGAACTGCATCTTGCAGCTAGCTGTGTTGACACTGTATTAGTGGAATGCACAAGATTTGCATAACTTATTTGCAGCCTAAAATAAATGTGAAATGGTAATATCAAATAACTTTCTAAAATATAAATTAGCTAGTGTGCTTTGCAGGCTATATTTTTTAGCTGATTTGTGTGAAAAGACATTTTTAGAAAACCAGAAAGATGTAGAGTGAAATAATTTATCTGATTTTCTGCCCTTTGCAAACATACAAATCACATTTACAATGATAATAATTCTGCTTAGTAGCTTTTAACTGAGCTCATGGCCATCTATAAAATTTTAGTTTCTCCTCCCTCTTGGAGAGGATTTCTCCTCATCTGAGCAACCTGCTGTCGTCGGCACAGGTCCATAGATGTGGCATGGCGATGTCAAAACAAAATGAAATGTCGATGCAAGTGTATGGAGGCAAAGTAACAATATTGAAGCCATGTCAGTGCACATCTACAGAGACCGTGTTACTCTGTCAGTGTGATTCTAGGGAGATCACTTTGAAATGTTAAAGTGAAATGAAACTAAGTCAATTAGGTAATAACAATTGAGGTTCAGGGATTAATTGAGGGCCTAAGGTGAAGCCAATGGCCATTAACCCCAGCAAGTTATTAATTCTGAGAGAAATATCCTTGGCTAAGGTTATTCTCATTATAAGGAAGTTTGGGGGCTTTTTTCTCCATGTTGTATAAATACTTTTTGCTGTAAATTYGTTTTGCCTATTATCATAATACCATAAAATGTTATGGTAAAAGTCATTACGAGATATTAGTGTTAAATTTTTATAGAAAGTGAATCCACCTAATACCAGACAAATATTTCATTTTCCATTTATAACTTTAATTAGATTTATTTAAGGGAATTTATAYCTATGCCTAGTCAAGTGTCTATAAACCAGTAGATTTACTGAAACATTTAATTCTGAGAATTTTCCTAATGAAAATTGTAGGAACCAGTAGAAGTATCCAACAGAGAATGGTCCATCTGAATGACACCAGTATTCATCATTAACATAAAGCAGACATGCCAAACAGTCAAACAAAAACTACAGAAGTATTTCTAACAACAACAGAATATGGAGTAATCAATCATTTTTGAAAATACCTAAATGCAAGGCCTAGCAATCACCAAGTAAAGGTTGCAAACCTTATGCAAACCCAGGCTTTCAGAGTGTATGACTGTAGCATGCAGACATATRTGTGTGATTTATTATGATAGTGAGTTCTCAATTTATACTATTGATGAGGCAGCCTTACCAGGATCAATGCCTCCTTGACCCAGCGTGCTGCACAAACACACACAAAGTCTTCTTCTATCCCAAGAAGAGCTCTCATAGGAAGTCAGGCCAAAGGAATATACTTGTGTATGTAGTATATAAGTACCAGCTATCCTTTATCTGCTATATATCAACTCTTGTTGGCTTTTACAGATTTTTTGGTAGCGATCTTCAGCAAGGGGCAGTAGACACTTATTTCTACCTTAGCGAATGGGTTTCCTTGTTCAAGAAGTGTTGAGTAGAATATGGAGGCATTTCAGCGAGTTGGCAAGTAACACTGATTTTGACAGAGAATGGCAGAAAACTGGACCTTGAAAGGATTGGAGTAAGCCCTCCTTAAAGCCAACAAGTTTTAAACTGCCCAAACTACACCTTTCTGGGCTTCTGTCTCTCCAGTGCTGTATATAAGTGTTCTCAAATCACAAAAAAGTRCTTCAGAGGGTTAAGAGCATTTGTAAAAGCAATTTGAAATTTCCAGAAGAGTAGTGTTTATTACCAGAAAGCAAAAAGGATGTAGAAATACATTTCCATTACAGGTGGAAAAATTGGATTAAATCATTTCTCGCTTTCCCACAATGAGCATTCATGTCTCACACTCCATTTCAGCATGATAACTCCATAGTGAGCRGAACAAATAAAAATGGGTATAATCAGTTTGTTTCCATATGCACTTTGTCCAGCTGCAGTTGATGTATGTATGGCTTTGTATGACATAAAACTATTAAATACATTTAGAAGACTTAACTCTTTATCATAAGAAAGCTTAGGTCAAGTTGAGTTTCAAGTCTTCTGCTCCCATCCCTCCTCTGGAGCAAGACTGATGAACATAAATATCTTTCTAACCTATTTTTGAAAAACTTTAGTGATGGAGATGCTTAGAAAAGGTTATGGGAATACATTCTGCTGTCTACCTCTTTTAATTGTGAAGACTTTCCAATACCTAATCTAGATTTTTCTTTTCTTTCTTCTGTTCTTTTTTTTTTACTATAGGATAAGCCTGTTACAGCTCATCCAATTCTAAATGAATATGGAAAATAAAACTTATAGACACCTTCTATTTCCAGCCTTTTCCATATTTGTATGCTATTTTCTCAATTAAGCAACATGAATTCTTTCAACATTTTTTGTAGAATGTTTAGAAATTTATGATCATTTTTGATGCTCTGCACTAGTCTTTCCCAATTTGTCTACATCATTTGGTTTTATTTTTGGAAATATGTATCCTAAATATAGCCCTTCAGATAAGGCTTTATCAGATCTGGATAGTGGGAAAGTTGCTTTATGTATCTTATGTACAAAATGCTTGCAAATACATTCCCCCTAGGACAAGCTGGTGACTTTTATTTAGTGTGGGGCTCTCTAATGCCCACAACTCGTAATCTTTTTATCTGAATCTTTTTTTTTCCCATTTTCTCTTGAACATGCTTCTTGGCAGTCCATTTTTAGAGTTTTACCTTGCTAAGTTCAAGMTACTTCTGTGATCTATCAAGTTTAGGTTGAATTCTAATCCTGTCCTTTGAAATGCTTGAAAGATTTGGTGTGATTTACAAAAAGTTTTTTTAAGTACACAGTCTACCTGAAGTTGATAAATTAAAGTATTCATTGCTACAAGTCTATTATGTAAGTGAGTTTGACGGCTAGCTGTCAGCAATTACGTATAATAGTAATGTAATATATTTCACGTAGGATACACAAAAACCCTTAATGCCAGTCTTCATAGTCGGTGACATGCGGCTTACAGCTCAGCTTGTGAAATAAACATTTGCTTAAAATACACAGCAGGAAATTAAAAAGCTAAATGCAGCAAAGAGAAGCAAGTTCTTTGGCTTAGGGGGCACTTGCCGTGAAGCTGCAGACCCTCAACGCTCGCCCTTGGGTTTGATATCTTCATCCTTCTGCCATTGCTGGCCCGGTTACTCAGCCGTACAGAGGAGCTGATGCCGACTTGCTATAAAGTGGGAGGCTCCCATTCCTGTCAGTAAAAGATGTCACCTCTTAAATTGCAAGTAACTTCTGTCCCCTGGACAGCATGCTCTGCTAGTTGTCTAGTTGTCCCTAGGATGCTTCAGTGCCTTGTTTTTTGATTTTCGCTGCCTGTTTCGATAATGAAAATTTCTGTTATTTTTTCCCTTGCATAGTTTTCACTGTTTTCTCTCATTTGATTTCTTACAGATATATTTRTATTTAAAAAAAAATAAAAGTGTTCTTAAAGACATAGTAGCCAGCATGTTTATGACAGTGACACCTTAAAACTAAAACTCTAATGTAGACAAGTTATTCTTTTCAAAGTGTTAGCCAGCCAGATGCATCACTGTGCTTCCCACTGATCTGCTAACATTAAAACACAACTTCCTCTGTCTATTTAGCCCCATTTAGCCTGTAAGTGACAGCTTCCTGTTTTTATAAGTACCAACAGATAAACAGCAAAGCATTTTCCAATTTCTTGGCCTCGTATTTCCTTCAGAGATATCAGAAAGTGTTTCCCTGCATTCTTTGGCAAGGTGCGCTTCATGTGAAGCAAGCACAGGGGGAACCAAAGCAAGGGACCCCTCGTAAGGAGAAAGCCGCTGGTTTCCATCCAAACCGTGACAGCCAARCGAGGGAAAAACCAACTATAATTCTGTGTTGATAGATTTAGTTGCTCTTAGCACCCAGTTCTGGATCAGCACTGACCTTGGCAGAAAAGGGAGTCAGCCACAGTGGCCTCAGTTCCCATCGCAGTTTTACCCCGCATTCCCATCGTCTCCCATCTCGCTCTGGTTTCTCACAGTCTCTCATCTCACTGTGGTGCTTTCTGTCAGCTCCACAGGCCCAGATTGAGAGGCAGCTTGTGACACTCAGTGTATGAGCTGAATGCTTTCCATTTGCCAAGGTACTAAAAAGGAAGAGATTTTTAAATAACTGTTCCTGTGTCTAGTCTGTTTAATCTTTTCCCATTGTTCTCACTTTAGAAAGTTCCACTCAGCCCCACAGCGGGAATAACGTCATCTTCAGAACTGCCTTGATTCAGCTTGTCTCCTGACGTTGTGGAGCCAGGTCTTCTCCTGCACTGTGAAAGCCCTCCAGTGCTTAAAAACATATAGAGAGAGGTGTGTGTGTGCACATAAAAAACAAACACACATATATATATTCACACATACACACACACATTTTTTCTTGTTTCCATATAGCTTCTGCCAAAAATACCGTGATATAGAGACTGCAAGAATACTGCCAAGTTTTACACATCTGAGTGACATATAAACTAAGCTCTGTGGCAGGCGATCACCCTGGAGGTGCACAGGTTTGTCATAACATAACAGGTATCTTCAGGCTGATAAAAGTATCTCATGTGCCATTGTTAATTTAGTAAAAAGGAAGCACAAAATACTATTTGAATTAAATCCAACAAAAAAAAAAAAAAAGAGCAACAAACGGCCCCCGCCCCCCTCATTCAGAGATGCAACTGATTTGTTCCAGAATTGTTCACTGGCTGATCTACAGCATATTGTGACATTATTTTGTTCATGTTTTAAAAGATACGTCTTGAATCRCTGAACCAACCCAAAACATAAATCTCATCAGATCACAGAAGTGCTGAACAATTTTCAAATAATTGAATGAGTGCTGATGTTGGGCTACTTGCAAGACACAAACCTGCCCTTTCCCCAGGTTTCTAAATATTTGAAAGCTTGACAAGATACTTCTCCATAGGAGATAAAGCACCTAGGGTTGACCTGAGCTAAGAATTAGATGGGGAGAAATGTCTTATAATGCACTTTTCCACCTCTTCATGTATTTCACTGTTCTTCGTGCTAGGTAATGAACTAACCACTTATTTGGGTTAATAAGAGGGAGGTTAAGACCAGCGTTTCAACCCACAGATAAAAACAACTATAATGAAATAGCAACGCAAGGGATGCTCTGCTGTCAGCTGGGTTAAGGAGAGATTCAATATATGCATGGTTTGGACTTTGGGGTTTTTTTTTGTGTCTGTTTAGCTGTTGCTTTTGGGTTGAAGGGGAGGTTGTTTTTGCTTTTGTTTGATATTCCTAATTTCCTGGTTTCAACGAGGACAAGAAAGAAAAAAAAAAGTATAGTACTTAAAGGAAAAAAATGCATTTCCAGGAACATTAGGACAATTTCACTAGGAAGTCGGTTCATATGGCATCTCCACGTTGAGAAGACTGTCATGATGACATAGTCTCAATATAAGAGTGTTGTAAGGATGCAGCTGATACCAAAGGTAGCTGTCAGGACTCTTCTTTTCAGTATAACGTGTAAAATGGAAACACAARAAGTGGACTGTCAGAGACTGAAGTGAACTGCCTATTAGAAAAGACTTTTTACTTGTAAAATTAGCAAACTTGTCATGGAAATAGCTCAGGCAGCATGAATTCAGAAATCCCTGAGCTACAGGACAAGATTCCTCYCTAGGGGCCAGGCGTCTCTCTCCCTGCGAGCAATCAGGTGGAAGACAAGAGGCCCAACAAGATCTCTAGCGAGGAGAGGAGTCCATGCACGTGTCCATCAGGCTCTTGAGTGAGATGATCTGGGCCTCGGGTTTATATGGCCAGTTCATCCTATACTGCTTTTCTCGGGGAAGCAGAGCTTAGTCTCAGGGCTGTGCGGATGCAGAGTGGTCCCTGCATTCCCATCTGGAACGCATCATGGGCACATTGCGCGACTACTGTACGATGCCATAGCTCAACTGCTTCTGCTGCCGATGCAGGGAGACAGGCTTTGGCCCTCGTAGTGATTCCATCTGCTAGACTCTTCTGAAAGATTTCCTCAAAAGTTTATAGTTTGAAGTACAAAACCATTCTGTGTGCAACATAAGAATCTAATTACCTCATCTGAGACCATGAAGCAGCTTAATCGTGCAGAGCCATCTTTTGTATAAAGGCAGCAAGCTTCCACCAATAAAAATATGTACAAAGCTATAAACTTTGTGAAGGTTGTTGCCTTGGACAGCTCATGTGTGAGGATTATGTAACTGGAATTAATAGGAGCTGGATGATCTAAGTTTGCATCTATGTTATGCACTTTGGAAGGTATTTAAATTTGGGGTTTCCTGGAGCAGACAAGCTATGGTAACCAGCCAGAAAGGGATCACAGCAAACAAAAGCAGCAGAGTATGATTAATATTCAAGTTATGAATAGTATGCCCTGAAGACACCATTGGGACTTTCTCTCTATTTTCTACCCCACTTATACTGTAAGGTTACGAAGTGGCTCATTACTTTTATAAACTAGAGAAGTTAATCTATATTCCAAAAATAGATCAGTTGCAGCAGTAGCAAAAAAAAAAAAAAAAAAAAAAAAGCTGATTAAGCCTTCCTCTGGCTTCAGAACAGACCTAGATTCTTTGAGCTACATAGAGCTCATGCTGAGAAACGCAGTGAACTTCAACTTTTGTTCTGTGCTTTAGGGTGGTGAATTATTTTTCTGACATAATTGTTGTTACACCACTTTTAAGACATTAGTTTTCTCACTCCTCCTCTGACACAGGTAAATTAAGGAACTAAAGTTTACTGTCAAAGACTATACTGTGGTATTACACAGTGGAGGGTACCATGGCTCTTTAGTTTACATTTTTTTTGTTGCTGTTTTTTGTTGCTGTTTCCCATAAAGCTTTCAGAGGTGCTCTCAATACTGCAAGAACCAAAGTGGTGGCAACATACTTTTCTTCTTGTGTACAGAAACGGAAAATTCTCCAAGGTGAAGCAAAATGAAGGTTGGCATATGTTGGATTTGAAAAGGACTCTGCAAATACAGCAGCACACTGTTATATTTGTTTCTTAGATTGCTCACCAAAATGCCRTACTATTAACAATGGAAATTAGCTACATAAATGTTCTGGCTTAGCACAAAAAAAAGCTTCTTTCTCTTTGAAATAATTCAGTCATGCCATTGACATTTGATGGAAGATATTCACCAGTTAATTTAGAAAGACAAGGGCTACAATTTCAAAACACATATGCATATACTGCAGTCTACAATAGAGATCTTGCTAGCTCATCTTCCAAGAAAGGAAATGAAAAAAAAAAAAAAAAAAGAGAGGGATTTCCTAGTGCAATCATTAATACCTTAACGTCTTCTCTGAACATCACTTTCTGGTTATTTCACAGTGATCTAAGCTAAGCCAATTGCCAAATGCTTTTGAAAATTTCTATCCAACTTTCTAAAACTCTTGAGTGTGAAATAAATGCACCYGGTCTTGGGGAAGACAGGAAGAGGTTGTATTAACCCTACAACATAGTCATAAGCAGTTACATGGATGCTGTCAATCAAAGAGAAGTTGCTGCATGTGTAGCTGGACACCTGACTTGTTTAGAATTGACCTGTTTTACAGACTCATTTTGCTGGACATGAAGTAAATGGCACAGTACATCCCAATGGATGTTGTGGGTTGGCCTAGCATTCACAGTGCTTCTCAAAAGCAAAAGCTTTGGCTGGTGGCACATACTGGAACATAAAGCTGGTTTCCTCAGCTCATAGATTCACAGATTCACAGAATATTTAAGGTTGGAAGGGACCTCTACAGATCATCTAGTCCAACCTTCCTGCTCAAGCAGGCACACCTACAGCATGTGGCACAGGGTGGCATCCAGGCGGGTTTTGAAGACCTCCAGAGTAGGAGACTCCACAACCCCCCTGGGCWGCCTGTTCCACTGCTCTGTCACCCTAACAGTAAAGAAGTTSCTCCTCACCTGGAGACGGAACTTCTTGTGCTYCAGCTTGTGGCCATTACCCCTCGTCCTCATCAAAGCCCACGGCTTATCTTTCCCAAGTCTATCACATCCAACGCCACTGAGCTCACACAAGCACCAAGCAGGTGCTGCAACCATGTGCTACACAGCTCTGAGGAGATAAATCCTGGTTCCAAGGCCTTGGTGCCCCAGTGTTTCCCTGAAGGAGCCCRCCACCTCAGCCGGTGATCTGAGGTAACCTGAAACAACCTCGCCACTGAGCAGCCACCCGAGGGGCAGTGTCCCTACCGAAACAGGAGCGAACGGAGCAGCAGCCCGCAGGAAGACTTCTGCCCTGCCCTGAGGAAAGATTCTTCCTTGAGGATATAGCCGTGTCTCCATCCACTTAAATAAATGTACGTATAAGTGCGTACAGCTTCTTTCCTAGCAAACTAACACAGAGATAGTTCCTCTAAGCAAAGAAGATACTGACAGAGCCRTCTCTCACCACATTTGTTTCCTAAGGCAAGTGGATAACTTCTATCTCTCAAGACCTCCATTTACTGTAGGCCCTTTGAAAACCATAGCCTAACTACACTGGTTTGTAAACCTCACCCTGAAGATGTATTCCCCAGAAATATTATCACATAAAGAATAGTGAAGGATAGGTAGGAAGATCCTAGACATCAGTAGCAACTTTTCATCACCTAGGGACAGACGCTTTTGTTCATGTTTCTATCAGTCTCCCAGCCATGCATTTTTACTAAGTGCATAATATATCCTTCCAACTTTTTGCTTCTGCTGTTTGGATGTTAGTTTTTAAATCCAAGCATTTCCTAACTTTCCTTGGCAGATATTTTTGTGTAATGTTCAAATTGTTAGGCAAGTGATGTTCCAGAAGACTTTAGGTCTAGCTAGTTATTTGGAGTTTATGAAAACTGTTCAGTCAAAATATGCTAAATATTCTGAAAATTAAGATACTCAAGACATGTAGGCACTCAGAAATGGGAGATTCCAAGCAAAAGATGTTTGGGCCAGAGGTACCTTCCTATAAAGCACCCCTTTTCCTTCACTATTAGAAGATTCTGGGGTCCCAACTGCTACAGTTTTGTACACTTGTTTGCAATATTTCTACCATTCTAGTCTGTTTACACTGTAATACAGTTGATTTCAAAATCTATATGGTGCTGAACATCACTGGTTCCTTGATGGACTGCAGTAGCTCAGGTACTGTATGCGCACACGTATGGCTTGGTCTAACAGGAAGATGTCAGAATTGCAATGGATCTTACATGGCATTTCCTGAGGACAGTGTCTATCCAACCTGGTGAACACCCCAGCCATGGATAGTGGTGGGTGAACACAACAGCACTAGCAGTCATGAGAACAAGACACTCACTACATAGACAATAAGCTTGAATCGCTATATAAATCTGTCTCACTTCTGTATAGCTTGAGAAGTGAAAATCTGGCAAAATAAAACAAAAATCAGATGCACTTTTATTCTGGAAACAGCTTTCTTGATGAAATCTGTCATGTTTCTGGCTTCTTTTGTTCCTTGTGAAAAGAGCAAAATGTATTTTTTTCTTAAAGAATTGATAAATGTTTTATCTTTATTAATGTTTCTTTACAATACAGTTCGTCACTGCAGGCAAATCTGTCTCATTCGTTAATTTTTCCATTGTCAAAACAACATAATCAATTGTTTACCGTAACATCATAAATCTTGGGCAGCGATCATAATATAGAGATTCCCCACTATGTACAGGATAGTCTGTTCTGATATGTTTGAAAGGCCAGCCATGACTGGTTATACATTAATCTGTTGCTACAAACAGCATAATATTCTATATTGAAGCAGGCAGCCTATTAATGGCACATGAATTTCTGAGTTGCTTTTGTCACTGTTTGTGGTCTTCCAGATGGTAAGAAATTAATCACTTAGTTTAAATATATTTTAATACTCTTTCTGCAAGTTTCATATTTGATGCAGGATTTGGCAAGACCTCTTAAGTTTCAGAGTTCTTAAAGATAGAGCATCCCATCCAAGAGCTTGAGCTCCCTCTCTCATGGTACTAAAATACATAAATGGAATAGAAAATCAAAAAAAAAAAAAAAAAAAAAAAAAAAAAAAAAAAAAAAAAAAAAAAGAGAAGGAGAAAAAAACACAGACACACACACACACACACACACACACATATTTATAGCAGAAGTGGTTCCCAATTTATTTTCATTTCATACAAAAATGGTAAGCAAAAACTAGCCCTCACCATCTAATTCAAGTCTATAAAAGGTCTAATTTGGTTTTTTACACATCAATTTTTGAATTAATTCACTGGGGAAGTAGAGAGCACTTAAGTCATTCCTGTGCCTCGGGAATCGCAACTGTTTAAAGACAAATCTGTGGGTCCCATTTGGTCCCATTGCACATCTCTAGGTTGGTCTGACACCGCAGAAGCTGGTGCAACTGATTTGCCAAATCCCCAGCACGGGGCAAGTCAGTAGGTCTGAGTTCTATATGGAAAACATTTTACGTTTCAAAATGATAAATGATCTCCTGCAAATTTTGGTGCCAGATGAAGGAAGAAGAGATGAAAAAGAAATGGGCTGCTGAGTCTTAAAAAATCATGATCAGGGAAGTCACATGTCACAGAAGCACGTGCGTTTGCAGTTGTACAGTCCTGCGAACCGGTGGGACAAACTGTCCCACTCAGTGTCTCAGCTACTCAAAAGTATAAATTGCCTGGAAAGACCCTTTCTTGGTCAGAGATCATATTTAAGCTGAGTTCTGTATTTCAAAAATCTAAAGGAAACTGAATGCAGGAATTTCCTTTAATGAAGCCACAATATCAAAGCTAGCACACAAGAGATCCCACCAGGTAAACTGTAATTAGCTTGTATACGCAGCCAAGCCTCCTAAGACCCTCAGCCTCCCTTTTCCCAGATGAGATTCTTCCGTAGAGCAGACAACACAGAAGCCATGGCCTTCTTGCTCCCTCTGAAAACGTGAAGGACCATGGATTATTTTCCCAGGTGGGATCCCATAGTTCCAGAAATGATGACATAAGTGCCATCTCACTTGCCCTGAGTCAAGATGCTTTTTCAATGCACTGAAGATACTCTCCAGACAGGAGACGGGATTCTCCAATCAAGAATCTGCAAGCTGTGCAGCCAGGAGGTACAAGAATAGTCCACAAAATCAGGCAAAGTGTGTTCCAGTTTTGTGAAGACAGACAGCATTTACAGACATTGGCAATCTAGGTAGCCCCTTTTACACTTATCTGCATCTCAACTTTCTTGGCAGGTTGCTATCAAATACTCCTTGCTGGCCAAAAGTATGAGATAGTTTCTTTCAAAATTATTGTCGTAGACACTCCACAGATCCATGACTCCACAGATTCATTACTAACTGTGCTTTGTTGAAGAAAGCAGATAAAGAACAGGGAGATCATTGATTTTTTTCGTTTTGACAAAAACATAACAGCTGATGACTCATTCCTATAACTTGATTTTGATCAAGAAAATATATTAAATAAAGTATTACAGGTTAAGCACATGTCAGAAGCTGCAAGAGCTTTTCTTTTTAAGTGAATATTGCACCCATTTCATYCTTTAATTCCTAATTCTTTCCAGGCCTTGTTCCTTCTTTTAAAATTATTTGCAGTTTCAGAAGAAAATATAACCATGGAAATATAAGTGCATACACAATTATGTTTCCTTACTACTATGCCCTGCATCTATAGAAGGTTCATGGCTGAGTGATACTCTTGTCCTTGATCTTGTGCATATGTGGAATTTATCTTTAGTTACCCGTACAGTATCTGTGAGGAGAAAAAAGAATAAAGAAAAAAAAAATAAATAAAGGGAGACAGGGAGAAATAAGAAAGAAAGAAAGAAAAAAAAAGCATTAGCTAACCTTGACAAAATCAAGGCGAAAGCAATGTTAACCACATGAACTGCTTTGAGAATTCAGGCAAACTTTTTTGTGCTTTGCTTCTTTTGCTTTGCCATGATTTCAAATGTTTTGCAAACCTCCCACCATCGACTTTAATTTATTAACATTGCTTTTCTGCACGAGAGCACTATTTAAATCCTAAACTGGAAAAATCATAAAATCCCTACTCAATGTCAGACATTTAATTGCTGCTTCTATTGCACTGTCCTTGTAGTGGATCCCAAGAACATCTGATTGAAGTTACCTTGCAAGTTCTAAATTTAAATTAGATGAAACCAAACAAACTCTCTTTATCACAACAACCTTGAACTTGTRGAAATTCAGAGCTAGGTCCAAACATTCCAACCCTTGTATAAATAMGAATCAGAATCAAAGAGTGTTATGACTGAACACAGAGCTTACAGGAAACATTCAATTCAACATTTTGTGTAGGTGTTCCGTCCTTTMGATAATTTCTACCCAACGTTCATACTAGTATGCAAATTCAGATTCTTATTTTCTTTCAGAAGTGACTAAAGCCTCAGTAAATACATCACTTTACTACAGTGCAAACATCATGGCACTGACGTGAATGTGAATCACTCAACAACTGTTTTACATCTAAGTAATTGCACTGGCATTAGTGGGGTTGCCTCCTTGTTTATATGGGGGGAGGCTGTGGTCAAAGTCATTGCCTGTGACTTTATTGTACAACATGCAAAGCCTTCAGGCTATCCTCTCAGCTGGTATAAATAAGCATCGCTCTATTGATTTATGGGTGAATGAGATTATAATTCAAATCAGAACTGTGATATCTGTTTATACCATAACAAGGTATCACAGAAGCGTGTATTGTAAGCCTTAGAGCACTGTGCTCCGGGGCTGCAAAACCCAGGAACCCGAGCTGAGATTTCAGTGATTCCAGCGACGTTATGCCCGTTTCTGTCAGGATAGCTGTGCTGATGTGCACCAGCTGAGGATGTGGCTCCCCAGCTCGTAGGTGACAGCAGAAGCCATCTACAAGGGCAGCTGAAAACTGTAAGTACAGAGCTTCACTGCTGATACACTGATAGCTCCTAAATATGCCAACATGCTTCTTCCAAAAGCAGAAATGGAGAGTTAATAAGCATACATAAAAGTCTAATACAAAGAATCTCTTTTCTTAAAGAGTTTCGTGTTCAAGTAATGCCATGTTCTGTGCTCTAGTACAAAAGGTTTTCATCTGGACTAACAACCACATATTCATTTTACACGCTTGCACATACACGCCTCATGATTCAAAATGAACTCCTGCATAAAATGGCCTTCAGAACAAGCCATATTCAGAACAAGTTGACCAACTATGCACAGTTACAAAAATAAACTAACAAACAAAAAATGCCTATCAGTTTACTGTGGGAAAAAAAAAAGAAAAAGAAAAAAAACAGCCAGTAGGAATAAACTTAAAGGACAGTTTCTGCTGGTACTGCATGCACAATGTTTGTCTCAGTGGGATATGATGCAGTATGCAAAACTGCTATGTTTCACAATAATTATGTAAGAGAAATTACATGTGGTATAAGCAGAACACATAACAAAAAGAGTAAATGTTCAAATAAACCAGTGGTTATATCAAAACTAATAACTTACTTGCTGTAGCAGAGCCAATGAGTTAACAGGTCCAATGAACCTAATGGTTTTATTATTCCTTGCGCTTTTTTTTTTTTCCTTCTTCTCTTCATTGAGACTCAGGACATTTTTACGTGAATCATTATGTTTATGCAATCCAAGTATATTGTTATTTGTGACTTTCTGCATGATCATTTTGGCATCTTAGGAGAGAGGATGATGGTTCAGTCTAAATATTGGGGGGGTTAATCATGGACATGGGGAGTTATTAGGCTTTATGTGATGTAGAGAATATTCACATAGAGTCATAGAAAATGTGATGTAGAGAACATTCACATAGAGTCGTAGAAAACAGCATCCTTCATTTTTAGGAATGGAGGTAATTGTGCTTTGTGACAGTGCACATCCTTAAGATGTTATGTATCATTGCGTACTTAAAAAAGCAGTACACTTTTCATTGATCTTTCAGTTTCATTTTGATTTAAAATGCAGATCTTTCCATTGAAATCTTAGCATTTTTATTTTAAAATGTATTGGGAAAAATCCATTTCAGACATATGCAGCACCATAAATTACTTTTTGTGGTTGAAACAGTATTCGCTTATGTCATGGGTTGAACATCCTCCTTTATTAGAATGCTATTTATTGCCACCAGCTGCAGAGCCGAGCTCAGAAAGTTCTTGACACCAACGATTGCTTTTCAGCACCGATGCTTCCGGCTGCTAACAGGGGCTTCTATTTCCGAAGGCAGCCACCTCTCTTCAACTATCCCTACTGGGATACGGACACCTTCTGGCACTGTTGCCCAGTGCAGAAGTTGAGGGAAAGGGATCGGGCCTGAACCCGCTGCTATGTAATCTCCTTAGCTATAAATCTCCCATAGCTTTAAAAGACTTTGCCAAATACCACTGGCTTGAAAAACTGTCAAATGTGCTCAGGAAATCTACCGTCAGTAGTGGATTTTTTTGTCCAAAATGAAGATGTGAGTTTAGCTGTGAGTAAAGGGCATTTCACCTAACCGGCCTCTGCTTTAGTAAAAGCAACAGTACTTCTGGTGTGTCAGCTACAGAGTCCCCAGTCTCTATTTTATTACATTTTAGAGCAAGGAGAAAGTAGACAAAGGTAATTGCTCTTCTGTTAAAGGCTATTACTACCCTTGCATGAACAGTTAGTGCTGCTATTCTCTCTTGCCTTTGCCCATGGCAGTCAGGAAAGCGAAGCAGGATGAGGATAGAAGTGGCCGTGTCAGCAGGTTTCCTACTGGACAGTAAGTCTACCTTGCAAGGTAAATCTTCRAAGCCATAGGGTGCACAGTGCTCCTCTGCATGCAAATCCTGTTATTTTATTGATATGATTTGCACACATGTCTCCTGCACAGCTGCCTCCCTGATAAACATTGCATATAATTGGGCTTAACTAAGCAACGGAGGCAGTCAGTGACAGGAGGAGACCTGAACTCTCTTAGCATGGAAAGAATTTCTTTCCTCCCTCCGAAGAGAAACACCCAGTAGGTCAAAGAGGAGGGTTTCTCCGCACTATAGCACAGACAAGCCTGTAGCACAGATGCCTGAAACAGTGGAATCTAAAATCCTAAAAAAAAAACAAATTTTTTTTTAAGTCAGGAAATTATGAAACTTCATGAACATCATGAACACATTTTTCCCTGTGACTAAGTAAAAAAAAAATGTATACACATATTTGTATGTATGCATATTTAAAACCTCTAATACTCAAACTGAATTCTTTGCAAGAACATGAACATTACACTCTGTTGCACAAGATAAACTTAGYTGGCAAAGAGCCCACCAAAGATTCTGAAAATTTTTTACTCACTGTCAAAACTGGTAAGAGCAGGTGTCCTATTAAGCTTACAGGAGGACCACATAATAATCATAATCATAATAATAATAATAACAACAACAACAGCCCTCCTTTTCTGCCAATAATGCAGAAGTATTTACTTACTGTCTTCAGAATGCAATGAGTCTTTACTATTTATCTGTTCCTGCAACTAACTAGAATTAGTTGTGGGAAAATTAATTTTGCCCTTCATGTTACTAAACTGGAGATAGATTTCTCTTTTTTCAAAATGACTCATAAAAATCAACTGGTAAAACATATGACACAAGTTTTAAGGGTAACTTAGCAGCTTTTAGGATAAGTCCATTATAAAGCAAGCTCACAAAAAGATTTTGAATAAACCTGAAAATATTTTATGTAGAAAAAAAAATGTAAATAACCATCATAGAACTCTCTACTTCTTGTTCATTAATCCTACATACTTTCCTGCAGAAGAGCCTATTCACAGGTATTCTCAGCTTCTCTTTTCAGGTAACACTACTGTCCCATATTCCATTATCTCGCGGTTCAAGGCTGCTAATGTGCTTTAGAGCTAGTGTCTCTGCCTGCTCTGTGGAAGTACAGTCCATACAAACAYGAAGTCAAGGCTCTAGTAAGTTAATGCAAATAGTCAGATAGTGACTTTTATGTCACTAACTGAAGAAGAGTCAGGTAGCAGTGACAGTCTCCAGGGCAGTTCTATCTACAAGTCAAAATCCCTGKGGTATCTTGAAGTAAATGCAAGCAGGAGAAGAACACGAGGATATTGCAGGTGTCTGCCCATATGCAACTAGTGTTAGTGCTGCAAGCAGAACCAAGTGCCTTCATTTGCTCCTTGGGAACACAATTTCCACCAGCAGCTCAAGGATTGTACCAGACCACTCTATAGGAAAGGTTCTTCCTTCCCACTCCCATCACTAGATCAATTGCAGTCTGATCTTTAAATGAAGTCCCTATAATAAACACAACACCAGTTTGTGTATTGAACAGTGTACAGCTCTGAAGCAGTGACACATTCAGCTGTCTTATACAGGTCATTTTTATGCTGCTATTTCCAAAAAGCAGAGAAGTAGGGCAAACTTTTCTAACTTGGCTGCCTGAAGCAATCTGTCTGCCTATATGTATAAGAAGCTTAATTGAGCAACCTAATTTTTAGATACAAGAATTCAAACCTATCATTAATTTCCTGTCAGAGATTTTCCAGAATCTTTTGCACTGGCCTACATTTACTTAAAGCATCAGYAGCTAACCCTAAAAATGAAGTACAGATGCAATTTAAAGCCAAAGGCCAAACGAAAGAAAACATCAACCTCCAATTTTGGTTGCCTACTTCAGGTAGTTTGCGGGTCCAGTGTTCATAAAGGCTCATCCTATATTTTGAAAAATATTGAATATTTTCCAATTGCTCTATCAAAGGAAAAGAAGCAGTGAAATAAAACCTGCTTATGATAACTAGATTTGATCAGTTCATCTGGCGGTGGCAAGTTTGTTCAGTTGCTTTGTTACAAGCATGTGAACATGGCAGCCCCAACCTGGTCACATGCTGGTGAAACCTCAAGACTACAGATATATTGATGAAGGCAAAACCAATCCAAGAATCATATGGCCCAAACTATATAAAAGTATATTATACCAAGATAGGACTCCTGTAATATAAAAGTTCAAAATAAGTAAGAAAATACAGTCCTTTCTTGATGCAGTGCCAAATAAATAATAATTTGTGGGAAAAAAATATCACTTCACTGAAAATAACGGCAAATTCTTGTAAGTTACTGAAAGTTAGGAGAAAAGGTACCTTAGAACCTCAAATTCTTGTCTAAAAAAAAATGTTCRAGAGCATCAAAATATTCTTTCACATTATGGAATACATAAAAATAGTTTTCCACCCTCAGGAACCAACAAACTTGCTTGCTCAAGCAATTTGGGCAACGACCTGAGTTAATGATTAGTCATCCTTCAAAGATCATCCTACAAAGGTTATTTTGYCCAATAAAGTAAAAAAGATTAATGATTTTTTTAAAGTGAAGGAAACAGTTGGACCCAAGAAGAAAACACAGTTTTACTATCTTTCTAAGAGACCTGAAAAATTTAGCACAAGAGATCTCAAATCCAGATACTACTGAGGAATGGCAAGATGTTTTGGCCAAAGAAATGTATAGATGTTTTACTTGGATGCAAATGGAAACTAAAGACTAAATACATGTAACAATACAATAGAACATCTGAATACTCTTTGGGACTATAAATGTCTCTCTTGCAAAACTTCTATTCAAAGAGCATTCCATGAAAACGCACTGCAGCATCAAAGTGGACAGACTGAAATTAGAAAATCATGAGGACTTAATATGAAGGATGACAAGCCAATGTTAATAGGAAAGAGAGCCCATGATACAGATGCTTGCAGCCAAAACCAACAAGCTTGCTTTCACTAGGACTCAAAGAAATAATTTTTAATTTAAGTACTGGCATTGCAAAAAGCCACAAAAAAAGGAGACTCCCAGGGCTGGACGTGAGAGAATACTTCATCTTCAGCCAGGGTGCTCAGTCGCTTCCAAAGCTCATTTGAGTGACTGGAAGTCTTTCCATTGTCTTCAGTGAGGTTGGATCAGGCACATGGTTTGCATATAAAGAAGGCAGAATACCTCAAGTTAAAGCAAATGATTTTATTTTGTGTGACTTCCTAGACTCACAGAAGTAGTATTTGTTGGCTAGAGTGCAACAGTTTCATTTTTTCCACTTATTGTCTCTCCTCTTTTATAAAGTAGTCAATGGGTATCCTCCATGTAGTTTTAAATACTAAGAGTATACAATATAAGCATTTAATTATTAATTTCATAAGTACAGTTTGCAGTACTTTCTAAACACTACACRTAATGCATATTGCGCTCTTAAAGAAGTGTAGTTTCAAGTAGAAGATAATTAGTGCTTGCATTTAAATTTTACATATCCAAAATTCCAACATTTTTCTGGAAAAAAAAAAAAAGATGGAAAAAATATTTTACATTTCCTCCAAATGCTATATCCATATTCTAGTAATCAAAAAATATTACCACTTTTTTTTAGAAAAATTATTATGCCACAGAGAAGCATGAACCTGATCTTCTATTAGCTAAACCAAAAGTGATRTCGGATTTATGTCTTGTGACAAAGTTATACTAGATTCTTATTTACACAAAAGGATTTCTAGCTCAGTTTAGAAATGGTTCTTCAGAGTACAGCATGTCATTGGTATAAGGTAAATCCAGACCCTTACATTAACAGCCAGAAGCTGCAATAGGTCACCAAATAACCATGTCCAAAGAAAGTTGCTTTAGTTCCTGCAAATTTTGCTAGTGTAAAATCACAAGCTGTGGCCCAATCCCAAATTTATTTCTTCCATAATCTGTAGGAAAGACCAAGAGACAAATGCATCAATAAAGCCCAGCAACATGCTGTGGGACAAGCCTTCTCCATCAGGTAGGCACACAGTGCTCCTACTAGCTCCAGTAWCAGAAAACCAAATTCATTCTCAGCCTCTAGGCATGTTCTTTAAGCCAAGAAAGAAATCATGAAGCCCCTTGAATTAAACGTGCACAGGTCCTCCCTTTTGGCCATCTGGTGAATATTCCAAGTGCCTCATCCTGCAGCTCATCTGTTTCCATTTCCATAGGTGCTGTTAAGCCAGGACCAGCTGGAGGAAGGTGTCTGCCTCTTTAGCTTACTACTAGAGCAGTCTATGCCACTATCTTAGCAAAGCTTCAGATAGGGCCAGCACTTGAATTTGCCTTACAGAAGCAAGAGCAACCACCCAAGAGAGGACTCGCACCTTGCACGCGTGTTCTCCGGCCAAGCTRGGAAGGCAGCTGAGGAGGTGGCACTTCCCACCTCATGCCCTGCACCCACCCTGCACCCTGGCATGAAGATCAGCAGAAAGCTRCCTGGGGGGCATCTCCTCCTGACCWMTAAAGCCAATTACCTGCTTACTTCCAGGCTATTTGCTAGAGTTGCAGTGGAGGTAAATGAGATTTCCTTGTTAGAGACCTTCTCTAGAAGAGCCAAGGCTTGCCTGGTATCAAGCATATGCTGTGAGTGATGAGCAATTGTGTGTTAATTGCTTAATTGYCTGTCCTAGTATTACTGGGGGAGGCTGTCCTCTATTAGCATTTTACAGTGTTAGGCCTAAAGGCTGCTGCAATGGCTAAGAATAAAGAAAGTCCCCAAGAAAAGCTCTCTTTATCCAGACCAATGAGCCATCTAACTCAAAGTGGGTAGCATATTTGGTGGAGAGGAACAGGGCAAGCATTTGATAAAACTTTTCATGATGCAGACATTCAGGCTTTGTAGCTTAAGGACTTCCTAAAATAGAAGTGCTCCTTGTGCTTAAATCTTCAAGATTCGAGAATCTTGGATAGAAGACCTGCTTTCAGTAATACTAATGCACAAATAATTCTGCTTAGCACRCGATGTGAACCTGGTGGCTGTTTAAAGCTATTTAAAGGGATGAGTGTGTCTATTGCTCCATGCATTTGCAGAAGGTAGRGGAAAAAATAACATATCAACTTAAGTTATTAGAAAAAAAAAATAGTACTTCATCTATCAAAGTACATTGGTCCTATCTGGATATTTACCGCATACCTCTCTGTGGTGTAAGCAGAGCACCAAAGGCAATGGCAGTGGCTTCAGGAGCTTTGAGATAAGCTTCTCGGGGCCCATATATGYGACAGTGTCCATATATATACCACAGTGCCCATATATATACATGCATGCTTAGCACAAAAAAGATTTTGCTGCTGTGTGGCTCCAGTTAGKCCTGAGCATCTCTCAGGTATGCCAAGCAGTCAGGCATAAGACCAGTTTGCTCTCGCTAGCAACAGGTTTCCATGAGTGAAGAAACAAACCCAGTGGGACAAGGTGCAGCCTGCTGTGTTGTGTGGCATGTGGGGTACACCGTGATGTGAGCCCAGCTCTCTGCCAAACTAAGATATGAGTAATAACTCCACCATTTTTTTAGCAAAATTCATTTAGTAACCCTATGCTGTATCTAATTAGAAATCAAAACCAGTGTATTTATCCGTGAATTTGATGGGGGATTCATTTAAAATCCCTTACTGTACACATTGTCTGTTATTTTTTCAATTAAACTGATTAAGTATTGGAATACAGCATAYCCAGGTTTTCTTGAGTGCTCTCATAGGCAGTTGAACATCTGGAGGTAAAAAAAGCAACAATAGAAAAGAAGAGGCACCATGCAGGTTCTTCATGTTAAGCTGAAAAAAATATTCCATAGTCCCTACGTGCTGCTTGAAAGTGGGTATAAAATATCTGTGAGAAAGGAGCTGTAGAACCTTAGACTATCAAGCTAGAACAAGGGGTTATGAAAATGTATAAATATATGCAGGGGGAATTCTATGGTGCCATTCCTACCATCTGCAAGATATATTTCTCTTCTGGGCTCCAACTTCTGTTGCTTAAGAAGCTTTAATGCAAAGTGAATGTTACATTTTTGCTGCTACTTACACCATATGTATCTCACAGGTTTGCTTCATCTTAATGAAAATGAGATTAATGAATTTCCTTTTCAGAATTTTTAATACCTTCAGAAACTTTATGTTGACAGAAGTCCTACATCAGCACAGAAGAATAAAGGGGAGAAAGAAGATAGAGAGTTGTCTGACTGTGCTCAAAGTCCTACCTGTTTAAAGACATAAAAACATATGTCATTAATTTCAGTGGCCCACAGTTGCTTTCCAAAGCTGCATCTTACAATTTTTTTAGATACTTTATGCATAAAGCAAAGCTGCCTCAAGCAGTGTTAACTTGTGCTAGCTGGTCKTTCACAGGACATCATTGAGGGTCTTTGTGACCTTGGTTCAATTGCAAGGGCGAATTTTTTACACCGATGAACTGTTTTGGAAGAAAAAGAAAAAAGACACGAGTAAGCATTTCTACACTGTCAAGCAACCATTYTGTCCCCTTTGGTCTTCCTCTCTTAATGGGTACAAGTGGCATAATCACACTAATGGCTATTGTTTCCTGTTCACGTATCAATACGTAGGTGCCTGTATATAAATGCATATAAACCTGAGGTCTGCTCTTACCTCAGCTGGCCTTGGGAATGCTTTGAGAGCCAAAATAGCGGTGAAATACAGGAATTTATTTCTTTCTAGAAGTTCCCCAAAGAACTGACATGTTACGGCAGACAGTATATGGTTTTCATATACCTAACACATTTTGTCTAACTGTCTCATTGTGTTCGGTGAACATTAATGAATTTAGCTTCAGGAAGGAACCATGTGAAGAGTGTAATGATTAGTGTCATTCAAGGGATGATTTATGTAAAAAGAGGCTAATGGTTTAGCCAAGTTCATTCAAGTGTCAATGGCAAAACAAGAAATAAAACCTCTGAGTCCTCACTCACAGGTGATCATGCAGATCACAAGCTCTCCAGTACAATTTCAGAAAAATCACCTTCTTGCTACTTGTGTGCTATAAAATATTTAGGCATGCGTACAATTAAATTAAATACTTGCATTGTTCTTTTAATCTTGATATTTTTTTTTCAAGATTCTAACCAAGGCTATCTGCTCTGAATATAAATATAGGAATCAGCAGCTGAAAAGGAAGGAAGGAAGGAAGGAAGGAAGGAAGGAAGGAAGGAAGGAAGGAAGGAAGGAAGGAAGGAAGGAAGGAAGGAAGGAAGGAAGGAAG
>NW_020456087.1:2191904-2201430 GCF_003342845.1 Nothoprocta perdicaria | reverse complement strand
GGAAGGAAGGAAGGAAGGAAGGAAGGAAGGAAGGAAGGAAGGAAGGAAGGAAGGAAGGAAGGAAGGAAGGAAGGAAGGAAGGAAGGAAGGAAGGAGAGGGAAAGGAAACACCTCTTCACCATTACACCATTCCTCTAGAGTCCAGAAAAGACATGACAAAAGAAGCAAATGCCTATTAAGGATGTCTCTGGAGAAYGATGGCAATGTAATAGTCACCTCCTCTGGTAGCTCTTGTTCAATCAAGAGATCSTTTGCACTGTTGTGTCTGTGAAAGAAAGTTGCTGGTTCATCTAGCAGTGTAACTCTGCTCTAGGTCTTCATATTCTGAAGCCTTGAAACACTGTTGGTTCACTGGGTAAATATATATATAYACACACACACAYATATATATAGAATTACATATATGTATATACACCACATGTATATATGTATAATCTCCTTGGGTGTACTTGCACTGGCTGAGGTGAGAGAGAAAAGCTTTGCTTGCTTAAAATTCCTCTGCAAGAGACAGTTGACATCCTGTGATTGCCGGCAAAGAAACAGGAGCTCCCAGAATCAGGGCAATGCATATGGTTAAAGAGAGGATTTGCTGGGCTCCTTTCTATTTCGTACCCGCTCCTGAGCACTTTTTCCTCAGTTCACATGCGCTTTTCAGCAGTGTTATCCCTAGTCCCCAAGACTAGAAGCGTGTGGGAGGAAATATGGAAGTTCTTTACAGCCTTCCATTGGAGAGAGCCCAAATTCCTTGATGTAGGAGGGATGTGAGGTTCAAAACTGGAAGAAAGGTTCTGCACAGGAGGCAGACACAGTCAAGTGGAAAGAGGGAGACCCACATGCAGAGTCCCTTCCAAGGATGAATCAGGGTGAAATGATTTTACATGTTCTTTCACTGTCCTTCCCACCTTGTAAACATTCCTAAAGCCTGTCTGTAAGCCCTGCWTAAAGAAGTGCTAATATCCATATGTCAGTACTGGAAATGGTTTCTCCCACACCTAAAGAGCCAAGTTCATCCCATATGTAATTCCCCTCAGTTTAATAGCTTTGCAAGGGAAAGGATATTGGCCCAGTAAGTCCATCCAAAAGCTACAGACTGCTGAAAACAGCTGCCTGCCTTGTGAGTAGGATGAATCACCACAACCCTCAGTTGGCCTCAGGCTCAGGACTTTGTAACAGATCCCTGCTCACTTCTGTGGGCCATTCTGCCTGCAAACCTCTAAATTACCTGGACACCAGCTGCTTGAAAGACTTGCTTATCTAATGTCCCATAATGGGCAATAATGACCACAGAGAGCCTCTTCCTCTCAGATTTTAAACTATTTCCAAACARTAGGTATTTGTGTAATATTTATATTGCATTTATCTTAGTGAAGACATTGATTAACTGCAGCAACCAGGAAGATTTTTTTCTTCCAATGGACTTCTGCATTTTTTGAAGATGGCAAATGAGGGTTCCCTTTTCTCAGTCAGTCAACTAGAGTAAGTATGGAGGTCAATGTGAAGGGACACATCTAGATGTATTAAATTGCTTCAGTGTCTGATCAGTGCTTCTTGATCATATGTTCAGTGCAATCTGAATGCTAACTTTATAGGCAAAAAGAAATTTCACCTCTTCTGACTGGCAGGGACCTTTTGAGAAGCTAGTGAGGGGAATTTTCCTAGGATCATGTGGGAATGTTATTCAACAAATTCTTTTACTGAAATGATTCACTGACCCCGGTGGTCCCTTCCAGTCTTATGTTCCTATAAATACCTTGCTTAAGAACTAATTCCTCTTGACAATCTGGCAGAGCTTCAGTTCACAATACAGCATGTCATTACTTAGTTTATCTTATAGCTAACTTTAGGATTTGATTTTTTTATGTCTGTTACTGTGCTATTCTGGATGGTGGGATATTGTTTTAAACATTACCTATTGAGAATATGTTGCTAATGAGTAAATAAACTTGCAAGTCCTTCAACAACAGATGCTCCAAATTAAAAGATTTGAAAGTAACATTCCTAGTCTTTAAGCACATGGTACATTTGAGGATGCTGAATTATGGACTTGTACAAAGATCAGTTAAAGAATCTACTTGGGACAGAAATTCATCCTTAGAATAAGTATAATGTCAGAAGCTGCAATTAGTCCTAATTTAAARGAAAAAATAAAGGGGAGGGGGGGCAGAGAAGGGGAAATAACTTCAGAATGAATGAAAAATATGTTTTTAAATAATATTACAGATTTTTAAATTTTGCTCYTGTGATGGAATAAAAGACGACAAACCTAGTTGCATGAAAGTGATTTTCAATGAACTGTGYTGATCAAGAGATCAACAAGATAAACCTGGTGCATTCTTGACCATACAAATCTGTATACAATGCTACTGTTATTTTTCTTTGTGAGAGAGAGATAATAAAGTGAAAAGGTTATTTCTAATTTCCCAATGCCAGAATAAGGACACAAGGGGAAAAAAAAATAAGGTTAGTCTTCCAAATAGTAGTCAAGAAGTAAGAGTAGTGTATCTGGTGTGAGATTAGGAATTCTTCAAGGTGTTCTTGGTACTTCCCTACTGCATAAAGCAGGAAATTCYTCATGATTTTAACAGAAAACATATCCTACCTTAAATCCACCAACAACAGAGGAAATCTCAAGCTGGTACAGTCTCATTCTGGCACTTCAGTCAAATGACGGGTCAAATGCGTGTATGTGCCACCAACCTGGAGCTTGTAATAAATTTGAAATTCACTTCAAAATCTTGCATGTATAGCATAAATCACCCTATACCACATTACATCAAGTGTCAGTGATGTGTTTGTGTGGTGGTATGTGCACACATGCRCACATGMACTTCCATGTATRTTTATGCTATAAGAAAGTAAACAGCTCCCTCCCTGTGTAATCCTGTGAAATAATGAAGCCAGTCTATAGAAAGATGTGGAAAATATTTACATGAAGATCTTGGGATTAATTGTCTTCAAGAAGTGTGCTTTGCCTAGCTGTGCAAAATRGAATAATACTTCCAAACCCAATCAAATGCAATATTGCATTTGTTCTGGTTAAGTATGATTATACAGAGAGACCACTTTGACCTAACAGAATAAGAAACACACACACAAAACAGTGGTAACAAGAGAAACTTTACTACTGACCTCTGTAAAGACTTATTGCCAAGACTCATATTGTCGGTGACATCCAGGATCAACACTGCTTGCAAGCAGTGGACTCGAAATGAAGTTGTCTGTTTTTGGCAACAAAATACTCGGCATTTAGCAAAGGCATATGTTTCAAACTCAAATGACTTCACTTCAAATTAAAGCAAAAAAAAAATGTTTTGAAGTGTAGTCATTTGATAATCATTTGCTTTAAAATAAGCAACATATTTCTATCTAATGGGATCCACATCTTTAACAAGTGAACCAACAGTGTGACAAACAAAAAAACCACCTGCTCTTAAATATAATTCCAAAATAAATTACATCTAGTTCTTTTTTTGCTGTTGATGTTGTGTTCTGTTTTCCTTTTTTGGCCGCCTGTAGAACTCCCACAATTTTTTCATTGCTACAATGACAAATGCTATGAGAAAAGACCTGGGCCACTGCCAAAAATCTACTCTAGACTTCAGTATATGTTTCTGCTTTCAAGAGTCAATTGTTTTCCTTCYCTCCCAGGGGCCACTAGCTACCTTATTACCAGAAAGAATGACCCCTTGACAGCACAATTGAGATCCAGAAACTCAACAAAATTGTAACCCCTCCAGTGGCATCAGAATCCTAATCAACAGCAGAGGGTCTGGAAGACAAATGTACTTGTGTGTAAGGCCACCATATTAGAAAGTGGCTTCTTTACTTGCAAAGAAACCTATTTCTGTTTCATTTCTTTTGATATTTTTATTATCCCGTTTCTTGTAACCTTTTCATTGCTAGTGTTCTTAAGGTAGAAGGGTTTTCACAGCATGGGAATTATCTGGACTCAGCTTACACAATTTGCTGCCTTTTCCTTCGCATGCAATCTATTTTTTGAAATGTACTACTAGACATGGGAGTCCCCTAGTTATTACTGATTCCTTCTGGTTTTCAGCTTAACTCACTAGTAGAGCCATTGTTCCCTCCTTTTTTTTTTCTTCTTTTTTCTTTTTTACTGCTGCATAAGAAATCCAGGTAAAGAATATCCAGCCCTGGAAGCAGAAACAGTRAAGAATGAGCTTGATATCTTAAGGTGAACTTTACAGATAATCTGCCTTGCACTTGCAAGGGCATGCACTCAAATAGTGTGATCAAGATAACTGCCCTATAGTATTTCTCAAATGTACCTCTTACTAACAGTGCCCAAGTAATTTGGTGTATCCCTTTTTGCATACCTGGGATATGAGAATCTAAAATTATTCCCGATAGCTGTATATCAGAAGCACCGAGGAGGCTGTGGAGGAAAAGTCCCCAGCTTAGTGTCTGTATTTACAATGCATTGTATCCAAAGCCTTGAAGCTAACAGAATCTGCACCCCCAAATTGCCTAATTATTGATTTTTGGCAATCCTGCTATACATTAAGTAAATAGCAGCATGAGTTAAAACTTGTTCAAACGCCTTTTTCTTGTAATTTTTTTACAAGGATTAGCCGGCCTGTATGCTGAAGGACCTTTTGTAAGAGCATCCAAGCAAATGGTAGYGAACAAGATAACCATGAACTAAAAATTGCTCACAGTCTCTAAGAGATTCTGACTACTGCTAAACAGTAATTGGGAAATGCTTTAGATGACTGTAGGAGAAGATTTCTCAAGATGTAGAAGGATAAAAAAAGTATAAAAAAAAAACAGACAAAAGCAGGCTGAATGGCAGAGCATAAGCACACAAAATCCACTGCCTTCAACAGGGCTCTGGCTGAACACAGTAATTTGCAGAGACAGGAGTAAAAAAAAATCAGCCACAATGTTCTCTTGAACACACATTGAGAAGAAGGATGCAAGGACAAGAAAGCATGAAGGCAAAAAAGAAGCCGTGTCTTTGCTGCTTTTCTTATAGGAAAGTCACCCCGTTTTAGATGAGATGTCTTGGAGCCCTAAGTGATCTTGGGAGGACAGGCAAACTGCCAACCTGGCATCTTTATGCAGAGGGCACAGCATCAAGTTGCTCCGAGAGCTTCAGTGTAGAAGTCTATATATTAAAATAATATGCTTAAATAATGCTGTCAAAATACAAGATCGACCTGACTGACGGAATATTCTTCTACAGAAGCAGCTCTGAGCTTCCCTAAAACAGCATGAAGGAAAATCTAAAGAAAATAATGAACCCGAAAGTAGCTTCTGCCAGACCCATCAAGTTAAATGGATTTCTGTATTGTTCAAAGCATGAGAACTATTGTGCTCTGTGGCAGAGGGTAAAGAGAGGAAACTTCCTGTGATGTTTTGATGAGAAAACAAATAAAAATAATATTTTGACAGAGAGCTCATCACATTAAAGAAAAACAAAACCGTGTTTCTCCAGCTCAAACAGAAATCCCTTTAGCACAAGGAGCATGGAGCCACCCAGCAATGCTTAAAGGAAATGTGCCACTCATCGCCAAACACGCGGCGTGACTAAAGACCACAAGCGCCTKGCATCATCTGAGCTTAGCTTTTAATACCTGTGATAGACATTTTTGGAATGTGTTTCTTGAAAGTAGTGTCAAGGATTTGCTTCAGCATTAGCGTAGGGATGCTGATAGGTTGAGCTGAGTTCACACACTCAATGCACAGAGAAAGGATTATTTTCCTTATAAGTATGAAGTTTGGGGGTTTTGTGTCGATAGAGGACTTATTTACTTCCTTGATGAAATGTTTACCTCACTCTGCCTCATCAATATTAACCTCTCAGATCAACAGATCTTCCTATCRACAAAATAGAGAAGTCAATATCTCCTTATTATTATTTAATAAGTATTTCATTGTCAGTAACTGAGTGAGAACAAACATCTGTGCAGTATAATGGCATGCACTTTAATTTCACAAGGTTACTACCTTGCATATGTTTGACAGAAGAAGGCTAACCTCTAGTAAAAATCATCCAGTAATATCAGCATATAAAATGACAACATGTTGAAGGATATTTAGATTGAACAAAACAGGGTGTTTTTTTTAGTTCCACTTTTGATATACAAATGTTGGATGTGTTTTACTGTGTCTTCTGACTATGATTGATAGGAGATGCATCAATTTCAGGGTTTGTGAATTTAAGTAAATTGTTGTCAGTGGTATCGCTKCTTCTTTTTTGTATTTTTTTTTTCAAATTATCTCCTTACAGAGAATAGAGTATTACAAATTGAGACAGGATATACATAAAGCATCAATTTAGCTTGAATATCCACTTACAATAGTAGAAGAAAATAGTTGTGATAAGAATGTGAGTACATCAGAGTTGTTCAGAAAACTCCAGAGTATTTAAAAAAACAACCACTTATGTGATTTTTTTTCTAAATAATCTTCAGTGTTTCTGTTTTGAAAATACTTTGCCTGCCTTTCCAAAGGACAAATACAAAATTCACACATGTGTAAAAAAAAAAAAAAAACCAAAAAAAAAGAGCTTTGAGATTATCTTTGCCATAAGAGTAGAATTCCATTTAATCTACATGAGCAAATATCTACATATATACATATATATATGTATATGTATATGTTTCAAACCGCTTGCAATCTTTGGGAAGTTTGTTAACCCTTCATTGCTTTATGGTGGTGCCTTATCTGACTGAAAGGCCTGAAGAACTTTCCTTAAGACACAGAGTAAACACCACGCAGTGACACTCACTAAACTTCCAATAGGGTTAGAGATTAGCTGGGTCTGCTTTTAAATTGTCTTTCCCTAGACCACTTCTTATCTGATCATCTCTGATTCGTGATCTGGTGAAATGCAGATACTTTCTGTTATGTTCTCCACCAAATGGTCATCACTTTTGTTTCCAGGCATGTGTGTGTTGTGTCTACACCTCAACATGCCTGTATATATGCATAAAGCAATATACATATTATTTGTGTGTGTTTGGGGCTTTGTCATCAAATTTTATAAACGGATAAAGATGTTATCTTCATTCTACTGTTTTCTGAAAGAGGCAACATGGAATGGATTGTGTAAATCCAACTATACATGTTGCTGATTAAAAGCTGATGGTAACAGTTAATATACAAGAGGATAGTCTAGTTTTTCTCTTTTTTTTTCCTCTGAGAAAAAAAAAAGGAAAATTAGACAGAAAAAGAACATTTCCAGATGTGACTGTATAGAGCTTGATTTGAAGCACTTTTGTTATCTCCTTAATAATGCATGTAGGAAAGCTGATATGAAATGTTATGTTAAAACTCAGTCCTAGTAGATATTTGTGCTTATGAATTGATTCCTTATCCATATTTTATGGGGAAATAGCTCAGCACTGGATTACAGCACATTATTTTACGAACTCCTTATTAGACTCTGCATATCTCTCTACTATGCCTCCAGGCTTAAATTAAAAACAAAACTTAAGTAAAATTTAAAGAGACAACATTCAGAAACTTCTTTTTTTATAAAGCTTCTGAAAGTTCATAATTATTTTTGTCCCTAATAGGTTTGCATTTGAAATAATTTGATGGCTAGGTTTGTAAATCCGCTTGGAAGGATCTGGCATCCCCCTAACCATTAATGGGAGTATATATCACAAAAATGATTTTGCATATAAATAATGGTATACAGGATTTGGCTTAAATTGTCTGCTTTCATTTGAGGTTTTTCCCCCTCTAAGATAATTTGCAGGGAGGCAGGAATATCAAATTGAATGCAATTTGGAAATAAAACTTTGATAATTGAGCTAAGTAGCTTGAACTTGTCAGTCACCTGTGACCTCCTCCTGGCTGCACATTTCAGATATCTAAATCTCRAGGGCCTGGGTGGGGATACAGGAGACGGGTAGAGCAGCCGGGGGTTGCTCCAGAACCACGTYCCCCCCATCAGCTGCTTGCCCCATGTCTGTGCAGGACGGAGGGGCCTGAGCGCAGCGCGCTCCCAAATTCGGGCTCACAATTTCTCCGACCCACCCGTAAGTTGGGCACGCGAGGGCAGCGGGAGCCCTCGTGCTGCCAGGATGGTGGGTGGCTTTAGAGCCTCCAGCCACGAGTGGCGGCGGCGGCGATGGCCACGTCCAGCCAGCAACGGCTGTGGCGACGCGGGCTCGTTGCGGTCAGCGTGTTTGGGTTGGGTTGGGTTGAGTTGGGTTGGGTTGGGTTGGGCTGGGTTGACAGCCGGCACTGACAGCAGCGTCTGAGACCCTCCTGCCCAGCGCCCAGGCGAGCACGTTGACAAGGACCAGGCGGCCCTCGGGTTTTCCACACCACCCACCAGCAACCTCCGTCCTCCACCACCCCCCCAAAAAAGAAGGCGAGGGGAGAGGAAAATGTGGCAGGAGCAGCCGTGACTGCGTCCAGCCTCTGAACAGCCCGCGGGTGGCTGTGAATCTTTGTTTATGTTAAGGGGATGGCCCGAGTGGGTCGCGGCTCCGTGTTGCCTGTGGCGGAGGGACCCGCGGGGCGGCGGAGCCGGCAGCTCGCGGCGGGCTCGGGCTTTGGTGCCGCCGGCAAGAGCCGAGTCCGCCCCCGTCTCCCTCCCGCCTTCCTCCTCCTCCTCCGTCCTTGCGAGGCACAGCCGAGAGGGTGGGAGGAAAAAAAGAAAAAAGGAAGATGAGGTAAATGAGGTGAAGAGGAGCTGCTCCAACGCGAGCAAAGTGGCGGCGTTGCTCAAGTTGGTGGCGAGGAGAGAGGGCCGAGGCGAGCGGCTCCCCTGCCCCAGCTCAGCGGCGGCCGCTCCGCGCCCCGCGGAGGCCCCTTCGTCCGCGGGGCGCGGAGCGGAGCGCGCCCCGAGCAGCCACCGCCACAAGGGGCAGCTCCAGCCTCCAAGCGAATAAATAGCTAAAGAAGTAAACAATTAAATAAATAAATAAAAGGAAAGGGGGAAAAAAAAAAGAGAGAGAGAGAGAAGTTGGAGCCGAGGCTCGGCCCGCGCAGCGGCGCTGACCTTTCCCAGCCCTACCTGCTCCCTGTCACCTTTTTACCCCTTGTTTCCCGCAGCTGTCCCTTTCCACTGCCCCCCTGATCCCGGCAGATTGCAGCCCACCCCCCGAGGGGGCAGGAGCCGAACGGGGCCGCGCTGCGCGCCCCTGGCCCCGCGGCGCTGCGCGGGGGCGGCCGCGGGCCCCCTCTCTGCGCGGGGCTCGTCCCCCGCGTCCGCTGTCGGCGCCGGCTTTGGAGCGGTGAAGGCGACGGGCGCAGCCGCTTACCTGGGCCGGGCTGCGCGGGTGCGGAGCGGCTGCGGGGGGCAGCGCTCCTGCCCTGCCCGCTCCGCGGCCAAGAGCCCAGGTGGGCGCTRCGCCCGCGCACCGGGTGCCCCTCTGGAACCAACGCTTGGTGCAGGAGACACATTAAAATAGGATTTTTTTTWWWWWAAAGTAAAGTTTCTTTATAATACAGCCCTGGCAGAGCTGTGTTACCAAAGCCAGCCTTCTCACACTACGACCCATTATATATGGTTTCAAATGTTGCTATTCCTCCTGCAGTCTCT
>NW_020456087.1:2186030-2191884 GCF_003342845.1 Nothoprocta perdicaria | reverse complement strand
TTTGTCCTTTCCTCCTACTCCTCGCTCGTGGCCGTCCCTGTGTCGCGCCTGCAATGCCCGTTAACCTGGTAGGGTAATTGCATTAGCGCAGATTACTCGCAGCAGGCGTTTATCCTTCTGCTCCCAGTTCCACGGAGTTATTAAAAAATAATGGGTGCCCGGACAGTAAGGGAATATTTCCTAATTAARGAAGGGGAGGCGGGGGGAAATGGACTGTCGCCCCCGTCCGCTGCTCGTGGGCCAGTTCGGCTGCACACACTTGGACGTGACGAACCTGCGGGGCTGTGACAAGCCCATGGGCTGGGCACACGCACAGACCATGGCCAGTTCCTATTTCTTACAAGGATAAAAGAATAACTTGGAAAATAAAGGAGAAAAAAAAAAGAGAATGATTCGAAAATGTTCAGCTTCTTTTTATTATTATTCTTTCCCACTTCACTTTCCTTCCCCGCCACAGGGCAGCGGTGCCTCTTTAGCCAGGTGGGCAGCTACGCACCAGCGCAGTGGCCGTGATGCTCCCCGCACTGCACCGCGTAAGGGCCCGGGTCTGAACCGCATTTCCGCAGGGTCCCATCCGAGGCAGCCCCGCGACTTGCGCGCAGTTTGGCGGTGCATTTTAGSCGGGGTGGCCCTCGGTGACAGCGCGGCGCAGCGAGGAGGGCGCTGCGCGCCCTTTCGTTCCCTCTGCGCGCCCGGCAAATCCTCCCGCAACGAAATCGCCCCCGCCGCAGCGCCGAAGCTTTAATTTAGGAGAGGGCTGATTAGACGCGGCTTTAAACGGGCCGGGTCCGCGCCAGCCCGCGGCGTCACCTCTCACCTCGCTGGGGTCAGCGCGGGGACACGGCGCTCAGCGCGGCTCCCCCTGCGCGCCCCGCGCAGGGCGCAGAGACGCGCGCAGAGATGCGCGCTTGGTTCGCGCTGCCCGCATCGGTGCCTCCCGCGGGGGCGGTTCCGGGGGGAGAAAAGGGAGCGAAAGAGGGCCGCGGGGCGCGGTGCCGTCCCGCGAACTTCGGCATTTTGAAAGAATAGCTTTAAAAACAAAAAAAACTAATCACAATAATAAAATAAAAGATCCCAGAGTTTGTTCGCGTTCGGGCGCGTGCCCAAATTTGCATCGATTCGGGAGTTCACTGGAGGTGCAAAGATCCGTCGAGAGCGTTTCAGGTCGAGCGCCCCTAATTCAGCAGATCCTCCCCCCACCCCCCAAATCCTGGAATTAGTTTAACAAAAGAGCCCCCCCCCCCTTTTTTTTTCTCAGATGTAAAAATGGATTTCTAAAAGGGATGATGTTGTAACAGGAGAGACCACTATAAAAATCGTAGATCCCTGCTGAAAAGAATTCCCTCTGAGCGAATTTTTCGAGTCTGACGGATCTTCCTAGAAATGATATTATGGACTTTGAGGATTATTGCAAAAACATGCAGTGCGTTCACAACTCTCAGTAAGAAAGCGTAAGAAAGGGTAAAAATGAGTTTATTTTAAGATAGGAAGAGTTAAAGATGTGAGTACATTTTTAATAGTTTTGGTGTTTATGAAATGATCGCTGCAGATAAAGGCAAATATTGAATACTGAGAAAAGAATGCAATTAATTTTGAAAAGTTACCTTCCATTGATTGCACGGCTGCATTTACAGAGCTGGTGCGGAGCCRTCGCTTTGTTTATTTTCCTAATGTCTACCCAAATTCCAGCAATCCAGAGAGCAGTAACAGCTTTTTCCATGTGTTTATCATCGGGCTTGCAACAGGATTCGCCTCAATTGTTCTGYTTTTCTCGTGTTTTCCTTTCTTCCCTTTTCTGCATTTCCCAGTTACATTTGCTTTGGTTGCAAAAATAAACAGCGGAGTTTTTAACAGCAATTTGAGATGATAATGGTTACTGATCCCATTCTTTCTATCATAATCTTCAAGTGGTTTAAGATTAATGATAGGAGGTGTTTTACCAAGGAGTGTGGGTTCTCTTCTCCAAAGACCAGCGCTATGATAATTTACTTAAGATGTTGACAACACTGTCAGTGAGGCTAATTTTTTATTAAGCTGCGCTGCAGCAGCCGTAGTGAGCWTTTGTTGTTGTTTTTAAGGACACTGTATTTCTGGGTGCCGTCCTATAAACATTGTTATTTGGTCTCTGCCTGGTGGATTTGCAATGGAGATGATTCCCCTTGCCTTTGTTTCAGGGAAGGTTTCTTCTGCTCTTCTGATAAATATTCTCTCCGCACCCACCCCCATTCCCTTACGCGCACTTAAAAAGAAAACAAGATGGAGAAAAAAAGAAAAAGAAAAAAAAARRAAAAAAAATAAGAAAGAAGAAAGAAAGAAAATGGAAAATAAATGTGAGCAACTAAAGTCTCGATGCAGCAGGAGGGCTCTTGTGCAGCTCGCTGCTCTCGCTGGCCCTGCTCTCTGCAGAGCGCGGGGCCGCGGGCTCGGGGCTCTGGCATGCGCGCAATAACCCCTGAAACCCTAAACACGGAGCGCGCGCAGCGGCCGCAGCCGCGCGGGGCGGTGTGCGGGGCTCCCGAGCGGAACCAGGGCTCTTCTTTGCACCGCGGCTGCCCTGCGCGGCCCCTCCGCGGCAGGGAGCGGAGCCCCCCCACCTTGCGCCCCCGCGGAGCCGCGCCGGCCTCCGCGCTCCCCGCCGCTTCCTCCCGGATTTTCCCCTCGGAAGAAGGACGAGCGGAGCCTGCGCGGGGAGAGGCAGCTCCACGCGTGCGGATGGGTGCGGGAGGGCGCGGAGCTCCTCGCCCCGGGTTGAACGCCCAGCGCATCAATGCGTTTTACCCGCGTGTGGGTCGTGTTTCCAACCAACACAAAATCKCCGGCTTAGCTATACATTCCCGGCACCAGGTGACACTCAGTTTGCAGGGTGTCAATGCGAGTTGCCCTCCCCATAAGCACCATGAAAAAAAAAAAGAAAAAGAAAAAGAAAAAAGCCCACAAAAAGAAAAGTATTTGCACTGTGCGCGCATCCGCAGGCACGCGAGTCCTGCGCGCGTGGGGGCCGCGGCAGTGCCGGGGACAGGGGCTCCGGTGCCGGGGATGGGTGGCCCCGCCGGGGCCCGCTGTGGGTACCTGCACTGGGGCTCCGCACCGCCCCGCACCGCCCCGCACCGCGGGCGCCCCTTGCTCCATGTTGGCCCTCCCTGTGCGCGCTGCAAAAGCGAGACGTGAGGGAAGCGGCGGAGGCTACAAAAACGCATTTCGCCACCGACGTTACCAACGTTTCGCTTTTCGGTATCAGTAGTTTTCTACTTTAAAAAAAAAAAAGAATAAGAAAAGATTAAAAAAGGGGGAAAAAGAGACACTGTGGGACACAGTTTACGTAGCGCAGCCCCCAGAGGCCGTAGGGGAGAGGGAACCTGCCGCCCTTCCCCGCGCCCGCGCTGCGCGCCTGTGCGCGGAGCCCCGCGCGCAGCCGGAGCGCCGCTTTGCGCGGGGGCTGCGCGGCGCGGCCAGCAGGGGGCGCTGCGACGTTGCGCCTGGCAGGTGACGCTCCAGCGCGCGCGCCCGCGCACGAGCCCGCGCACCCTGCGCCCGAGGCCGCGCCCGCGCCTGCGCACGTGCCCGCGCAGCGTGCGCCCCGAGCCGCGCTGCTTGGCGCCCTCCGCACCCCGGTCTCTCCCCGCTCCAGCGGAAGGTGCGCGCCCGCGCATCCCCTGCGCGGCTGCCCCGCCCCTCTCTGCCTGTGTACTCTGCATTATGCAACTTATTAAGTACAACGAGGAATTGTCAACATTTTTTTCGCCTGTTAGTTCCGCTGATCCGGGCAGGATTTATTTTCAGATCTCAGGTCCCGGAGCTATAATGCGCGATTTCTTTGCCTTAAATAAAATTGGTCAAATGTTGACAACCTTTAAGCCAATCTAACACTCAAGATTACTGATGGGAAACTAATGAGAAAATATCAGATCGTCCGGCCTGGGGGCTCCTAATTAAATCTTAGCTGATTGAAAAATAAAAGCGGGTTTTGGGGGAGGAGGGAAGAAGCTCCAGGCTGAACTTTAGCTCTCATTTTACGATATATTTCCCCAGTCCACCCCTCTCTCCACTCTTGCCCCCTCCCCCTTTAAAAAGCCTAATGYTATTTCACCGGTTATTTGAAGAGATCCCGGCCACGACTATCGTTCCTGGCCCGGTAAATATTAAGGCCTTTAAGCAACGTGATTTAACTAATTAGAAAATTTACATCATTAAGTCTCAGGGAGAGAAAAAAGGAGAAACAAATCTGTCAGTCATTTTAAAAGAGACAGGCCCTATTGAAGTGTGAAGAAATCGGCTCTAATTCAAAAAGGCAATCGGGCAGAAAAAGCCCTCAACATTACCCTGCTAGTTATTAATCAGAAAGGGGGTCCCCCCCTCTCCTTGCCGGCAATGGCAGGAGCTGCAGCGCATCGTTAGCTTCTCCCAAAGCCGCAGTTCCCATTCAGCTTTTTTGCCACTCGTCCATGTCCCATATTAATAGCGAGTATTTGTCCATTCAAGGCTCATAGATTCGGAAATGTCTCCGTGCCGGGGATCCTCAGCCGCAGGAAAAAAATAAAAATAAAATAGTAAAAACCAAAGCGAAGCCCGGGCGCCCCCTCCGCCCCCGCGGAGCCTCCCGCGGTCCTAGCGCCGAACGAACCTGCTCGGCGCGGGCGGCCCCGCGCTTTTGTTCCCCCCCTGCCCGGCCTTGCTGAGCACAGGCACTCACGGAGCCCCAGAGGGGAAACCGGTCCCGGGCCCCGCTTCTCGGGGSCTGAACGTGCCGGGGCGAGGTCAAACTTCACCCCGAAGCGGAGCCGGGGGTCCGGGCTCAGAGAGCGGGGCAGCTCCTCGCCCCCTCGCTCCCTCTTTGCCCCYTTTCCCAACTCCCTCCTCCCCCGTCCTGCTCCCGGCGTCGCGCCCCGCTCCGCGCTCCCTCGCGGCTGGAAGCGGAGCCGGCGGCCGGGGCCTGTCCCTGCTGCGGAGAAGCGACCCGGGAGCCCAGCCCGRGTGCAGGGATCACCTCGGGTACAGGCATCAGCCCGAGTACGGGGATGAGGGGTGAGCCAGGATACAGGGGGGAGGGATGCGGCCCGGGTACAGGACTGAGGGACTAGCAGGGTACAGGGATGAGGAATGAGTGCCTGGTACAAGCGTGAGGGGTAAGCCGGGATACAGGGCTGGTGGATGAGTGCCGGGTACAGAGGTGAGGGGTGAGTGCCGAGTACAAGGGTGAGGGGTGAATGCCGGATATAGGGGTGAGGGACCATCCCGGGTACAGGGGTGAGGAACCATCCCGGGTACAGGGGTGAGGAACCATCCCGGGTACAGGGGTGAGGCGCACGGGGCGGAATCCGCCTCCCACGCGGATTTCCGCGGCTGGCGCCCGCACAGGCCAAGTCTGCCAGCAGAGCCGAGGAGCCGCTCTTAGACTGATCCCCTGTTCCCTTGGGTTCGTGGCCGTCTCTGCACGCAGGAGAGCCACGACGGGCGAGCAGCCCGTACCAGGAGCCCCCCGCGCCCCCCGGTGCCGCCCGCGGGCGCGGAGTCCCCGCGGAGCCTCCCGTGGGCGCCGGCGGCTCCGCGCGCCTGAAGTTGTGCGAGCCGCATGGAGGGCGCGTGGGGAACACGGGACCCCAGGCCGAAATGTCTCTCTTCCTCGCTAAAACCCACGGGGGCGCCTCCTTTTCCAGTCGGGAAACACAGGGAGGMGGACGGAGCGCGTTCCCAAAGCGGYGGGATCGGATCGGCGGGACGGGAGGAAGAGGACAGAAAGAAACCACCCCCCGGCCCTCGCCCCCTTTGCATCAGTTTGTTCTGCAGTTATTCAAAATGACTGAGTTTTCTGAAGAAGGCTCTTTAGAGGGAGAACAAAACCAGCAACAACCTCTCC
>NW_020456087.1:2179880-2185944 GCF_003342845.1 Nothoprocta perdicaria | reverse complement strand
CCCCGGGCAGGGCTCCGCATCCTAGAGGCATTACAATAAAATTTACGGCCCCCTTAACAACTCCCTAGTAAAAGCATTAAAATTCCCTTTAATTGCGAAAATATTGATTTTTAACTCTAGAAAGAGCGAAATCGTAATTTAGCTGCAAACTTCCACCGATATAACGGCAGCTCGGAGAGATGGCTTCCCATCTTTAATAGCGATCACTTATGAAGTGATAAAAACAAAGAAAACTTGACAAATAGAGAGACAACTGCACTCAGGAACGACGGTATTTACATTCCCTTTCCCCTTCGTAGCTCTAGACAGTGGCGCTCATTTTCTTGCTTTCAGATTTCCAAACACGAGGGCAAAGGAAAGGATTTGGGATGTGGGAGAAAAGCATCAGTGCACATTAAAAGTAATGATTTGCCTTTACCGGGCAAGGGACGGCGACAACAGACTTAAGGAAACATTTTCACAAAACGTTAACCTCTTCTTAGAAGGCGGCTAATCTGATGAAATTTCCTTACTTTTCCTTGTTCGTTTAAAAAGAAGAAGAAGAAAAAAAAATCATTGCTGAAAGGAAAGGGAAATCCCACCCTTGCTCTCTATCTTATTTCTGTATCGGTTTTTGGTATTATAGGAGAGCAAAGAAGTTTTTGTTTGGTGGTTTTTCATTGATCAGTCACTCTGAGCTAATGTAATTATCCTCATCAATAGAAGGCTGCAGAGAGAATCATTATGTGGGTGACATTGATAAATGATCACCCAAGAGCTGCCTTTTCTCTGGGGCACCCCCACATATGACCCTCCCACATACACAAGGTAGCCATAGAAACACCTTGAGCTCCTCAAACACGGCTGCGAAAGGGGGGGTGCGGAGAAAGGCACAGAAATCCCAACTTTCTGCCCCTGCCGGCGCCGCCTTCCCACCGCGCAGCGCTCCGCGGGCGCGCAGCCTCGCTGCCTGACCGGCGGGCTACGGCCTTCGCTGCTTCTTTTTATTATTTTCTTTTAGGGAGAGGGAATATTTAAACAATGCGGCCACATGCCCCGTAGGGGCGCGTTGCTCTTTAGGTGCAAAGCGGAGCCCTTTAGTTTGAAAGTCGCTCYCTAAGATGCGCGGTTCCAGTTTCCATCATCAGCCCAACAACTCCGCGGGCTGCCACTCTTGGAAAGTGGCTGAACTCGAATTACTAGTGTGCTTTATTCCTCGCAGGGCTAGATAGGAAGACCCTGCATTTCTTCATAAAGGCTTTTTTATCTTTTATCTCTTCCCCTTTTGCAGCAGCAGAGCCCTTTCTTCTACAAGCAAACACCAAATTATCGAGGGCAGTAATTGATTCATAATGATCCATAAGTCGATGCGAGGAAGGGGCCGAGGGTGTTTGTTTGTTTTGTTCCCAGAGCGGCGGGTGCAGCAGCTCCGGGGCGGCGGGGCCGGCGGGGAGGAGCAGCTCAGCCGCCTCATCCATCATCGGTGTCGCACGGGCGCTGCCCGGAGCGGCAGCCTCCCTTCTGGCTGCCTCTTTCTCGCCACCAAAACTATTAATATTAAAAGCCGCCTCCAAACCAACCTCCCGGCCGCCTCCAACCTCGGCTCCAGGGTGCTGGGCTTTTCGTTCAAAAATAAATAAATAAAAATAAGGAAGGGGAGAAATTAGCGCGTTTTCCTTGATTTCAGTCTCACGGGACGGAGATGCCCCCCGGGACCGAGAGGCTCTTCCCACCCCGTGGAGAAGCCGCGGGGGCGGCAGGGCAATTTCGGGGCATTTTTTATTTGTGTTTTTCCTCGAACCACCGGCTTTTCCCCCAGGAAAGTGCCCGCAAGGTGTCATTAAGCGCAGGCCCCTCGGGAAAGGACGGGGCTGCTGCGGGGGAGCGGCTGCCTTGCGCTGCGCGGGAAGCGGGGCCCGTCCCGTGCCAGCTGCTCCCTGGATTCTCCACATGCTCCCGCGCCCCCGCGGCGCCCCCCGCGCCTCCCAAACCTGCGCTGCGCTGCGGGGGCTGCTCCGCCTCGCTCGCGGCTCCGGGGCGCGCGGGGCAGCGCGGCGCCCGCGGCGCCTCCTCCTCCTCCTCCTCCTCCTCCTCCTCGGGCCGGGCCGGGCCGCTCGCTCCTCGCCTCGGCCGCCGCCAAACCTGGAAGAAAAATCCCTCGGTCGCGGGGGCTGCCGCCGCGGAGCCGCTCGCAGGGATGGAAATCTGGGATTATAAACATGTGTGTGTGTAAACAAAAGGTGTTTTCCCGCTACCCGTCGCTTCCCAGAGCATAAGCATTTTTTTTTTTTTTTTTTTATTCAGACTACAGTATTTCCTTTCACACCATACCGCTGTCAAAACATTATTCCCGTTTTTGGTTGCTTTTGACAGCTGAGCGGCTCTTAAAAATACCAAAATCGGAACCTTCCATGCTAAACAGTAAATCTCAGATGGAGAAATCTGTGCGCGCGATTGTACCTTGGATTCCAGCTAAGCATCTCGCAACCCGAAAGGAAATGAATAAAGGGAAAGAAAAATAATAATAGTCAAAAAGAAATAGCAGACAACACAGCAATAGAGATACTTAGTTCCTTATAAAAACAACGTTAGCGGGAAAAAATAATTACTCGCTTTCCTTCTAACATTGCAAGGACATTTTTTGATATTTCTCCTGAAAAACGTAAAGAAGAAAAGATATGCAAGCAAATAGAGTACTTATTTAAAATATATATGTAAACCTTTGCCTTTAAAATGCAAGCACGGCCAAACTTTCCTCCTGGTTTCCCGCATTCTGGACGTCCGCGGCGCTGGGGGTGCGGGCTGTGCCCTCCTCACGGCGCTTGCGGGGCGCAGCGATTGCAGCCGGGACAGAAAGCGGGAGAGCCCGGTGCGGAATTTCTCATCCTTCCCATTTTATAGGAATAGCGTCAAGAAGACGCTGCAGCGCGGGCCCCGGTTGCTGAATAAACCCTCGCAGCCCCTCGTGCTGCTGCGGGGCCCTTTCCTCGGCTTCCTCGGGAATTAAACATTAACCAGGGGCCGAGGCGCTTTGCACATTCCGAAGGCAGAAGTTGTCCCTCGGAGTTTTTAATAACACACCCGCCATGCGGAATGAGGAGGAGGAAGGAAGGCAGAGCTCTCCAGTTTACAAACGGTTGCACCGGGAACATTTGTTTCCTAGAAAGTCAAGATAAATTCGGTCCCGCTGCCGCTTCTCTTCCCCTCCGCCCCCCCGAAAGAAGCCCAGGACTTTCCTCCCCTCTCCGGGCCCATCCTGTTCCCGGCGCCAGGCGGTGCCGCCGAGCGGGGCCCGCTCCCCAGCGCGCCCCGCGGAATCGCCCCCTCCTCCGAACTCGCCTTTAATTGCTTCAAAATGCTGCGCGCTTTTGTTCCAGCAAAACCAACCCTCACCCGTGGCTCCTCACTAGCTGTTTGTATTTAAAATGTCAAATTAACATTTTTCCTCATTAGTTGATTTTTTTTTTTAAAACTTCTGAAAACAAAAGGAGAGAGCAAAGCAATAAAACCATCTATCTCAGCAGCCGGGTTACACAATCCTCACACAGGTACAACTCCCATTAGACTCCAAGCTGCTTTTCCCTTCCAAAACCTGCCGAACCCCGTCCTGCGTTAGAGCCTTCACCTGTGCCAGAGTACCAGTCTGCACACACACCCACGTACACCCATACGTACACCCTCACATACACCTGCACATACACCCACGCAAACACCCACGCAAACACCCACCCATACATCCGCACATACATCCACCCGCACATCCACCCGCACACACACGGCACATACACCCACACATGCACAGGTACCTTCACCCCGGGCCCGCCAGCCTGCGCAGGTCGCGGCCACGCACCCCTCTAGCTGCTGATCCGTGTTACTAACAGGCTGATAACACAGATAGGAAATACAGCTCTACGAAACACAATCTGGTGAGAGAATATTTGGAGTTCTGTTTAATCTCGTACGATATAGACATAATATTTATAATCAGCAGAAATATAAAACCTTAGTCGTTACTTAATCCAATTACTCTATTAATCTGGCGACAGACTTGTTTCTGCTACTTCCAATCTCTCTGTTCAATGCCAATATGAAATACTTTTAAGACCTCTTTCCCAGTAACGTCAGTCTCTCCTAGGCATGATTAAAAACACAAAAGCCTAACAAAAAATCAAAAATGAAATATTTATTACCGCATTTTGTGACTTAACACTTTTTTTTTTTTTTTTTTAAACATAACGTCACAGTCCTCATACAAGTATTTTAATGTAAATTTTGACAAAGCTTAAAGGTAACAGCATTTTCTTCTAGTGAGGAACACGTGCTGAGAAAGGAAGAATTCATGGACATACAATACCAATTCCACAGCAGATCTGATACTAGCAAAAACATTCTTTTTTTTTTTCAATTGAGGTAAACACATAGAATATCTAACATGAAACAATTAATAGACCGAACTCTGTACGAAGTTTGTTACAGTATTCTCTTGCTTTTTTTTCCCAAGCTTTGAGTTCATGATAAAGTTCTAGGTTTGGTGCAAAGACCGTTAATAACTTCTTTCATTGAGGAAAGCTGCCCAACTTTTAGTTTTGTTTTGTCCAAAGCCAAGGCTCAGAACTACTGGAAGAAGCTCCTGCTCTCTCTGTTCTGTCTTTTGAATCTTCACCTGCAAGCTCTTTGAAGAAGAGTCCAAAAAAAAAAAAAAAATAGATGGGGGAGGAATGGGGAGAGACTTAATGAAGCACAAACTATAAAGATCTGGTTGAAACTAAAGGACACATTTTATGAAGGAACAAAACGAGGGGATGGCAAGGCCTTCTCGGAACAGTCTTCTGAGTGGTGAGAGACCCAGCAAGACTTTTCGTCTTCATCTCCAGGGTAGTTCTTTTCTCACTGGCCAAAACAGGTCTTTCATGGATAGTGACTTCACTGCTGAACCAAAACAGTCATTCTTTTGGGAACAACACACATAGTGTGGAAAACAAGGATTTTTTTTTTCTTCTAAAACTATTTGAGGCAACGTAACGGAGTGATCAACAGAAATGTACAAGTTAACTTAGTTCCTATGTTTATACTACAGTAGTTATAACTCTTGGAGTCTTTTTTTTTTCCAGAGGATCTGTACATGGACATAATCGTTTCAGTGAGCCCATGATTTCACATTTGTGTTCTTGGTTCCTTGGTCCTCTGTTGTTGATGAAAAATGACAAAAAGTAAAAAATAATCACAGCTGTCTGGAATTTCGTATTAAGTGTCAACATCTGGTCAAAGTTCAAAAGTCTTAAAATAGTTTTTGTTTTTGTTTTGTTTCTGTTTTTTCCCTTGAGTTCCCTTATACTATTGGGCATGAATGTCCATAACCTGTCCACCAACACTGGGGTCTACGGAATTTAACATTGTGGGGCTCTGTGCTGACATGGTCATTCCAGGGTGGGTAGGGGGTCCTCCGTGCATCATCATGGCTGGGTGATGGGGGTGACTTGGCAAATATGAATGGATTGGGGGTCCATGTCTTAATTGAGAAGGGTGTGGGGTCATCTGGGGAGGAGTGTAACTTGGCTGTGCCATACTCATACCCATAGGACCACCCTGAGATACGTAGTCCCCTGGCATGCCTTGCAAACCTAGACAAAAAAGAGGGGGAAAAAAAAAAGCAGGTCAGATTCCTCAACATTTTCACAATTTACCCATCTAAAAAGAACAGGAAAAACAACAGACACTGCAAATCTTCCCTCTAAAATTAGCTGCAGATTCTTGCCAATGTTTGCAGACATTCAAATTCTAGTTTGCATTTAATTTGATCATTCAGCAGGATAATGCACATAACAGAACTAAATATTGAGCACGACTGAGTATCACAAAATGTAAGTGTACTTTAAAAAGACTAGCGGATGAGTTCCTATGATAAATTTTGCAAGGCTGCTGGCTATATGTAAAGACTTGTCAATTGAACGTAAATATCTGATTTGCTTCTCTTTGGTATTTTAAAAATGTAAAAGGCTATATGCTCTCCGAGTTTTGCCTAAGCAGTATCAGTGCAAATTCTGCACACAGATCAATGGACCACGCTGCATAAATGAACACAACG
>NW_020456087.1:2124880-2174880 GCF_003342845.1 Nothoprocta perdicaria | reverse complement strand
CAACAAGAAACCGGGGGGCGAGAACTTGTGGTAAAAGACAATTGTTTCTTTAACTTCCCAGAGTAGCTTGGGGACCTGGTTAAAGTTCACAGGCTAGGAGCCTTTTTTTCTTCCTTTTTCCCCTTTTTTTTTCCCCGGCTCCGTGGCCGGGATTCAGCTCCCCTTGCAGCTGGCCATAAATGAGGACCAGGCTTCGCCACTCGGTGCTTTCACAAGGTATTGTCGGGTCAGCAAAGCCATCAATTAGCCTGTCTGAAGTTTTATCACCAGCGCAGCAGCAATAAGTGCTGGCCCAGAAAGACTTCTGCTCTTCTGCAACTCCTGCAGTTTGAGCCTGTAAAGGCCGGGGTCGCGGCGAGGTCAGTGCCAGCCGGGGGCGACCTCTGCGGCCGCCGGGGGACACCCCGCGCGCTGCACAAGGCAACTGCCAGCCATAAACCCAGGCACCTTTCAACTCGTTAGGAACAGGGAGTCCCAGGTACATGTGTTTAATATTAGGCCCCCAAATAACTGTTTTTTTTTTTTCCTCTTTTTTTTTTCCTCTTTTTTTTTTCCTTCCCCCCTCGAACCGGGCACTGCGGCCGCGGAGGCTGCCGAGGCTTTTGAACGCCGGCGAAGGCAGTTAGTTGGCGGTGGAGCCTGGATTTAATTTGGCCGGTAATCCAAAAATAAGTGCTTGCATATTTCTTATTAACTTAATGCGCCGCAATCCGCATCGGCACGAACTTGGGCTGCATTAATTTCGCTAAAATAATTTCAGACGTCCCGATCCGCGCGCTCTCTCCGAACGGGACGGCTTCCCCCAGCTCACAAGCCACACTTGTTTCTGTCCCTTTTCTTCATGCTTGCGCACTATGGGGTTTTGCACCCAACCTCACAGTCCCCAGTGTGGTGACCCTTAAGGAGTGCTAACGAAGTTGAACACGAGTGTTTAATCCAGAAATACTAATGTGCCCATCACTCCAACCCCCTGGCAGCCTCCGCGCGCTCGGGAGCTACGCAGTGCCGTGGTGGCCCATGGGCGCCCCGTCGGGCAAAGCAAGACGTCCATCGCATCTGCTGCAACCGTAGTTGCGGGATTCATTAGTTAGGTGAGTAAATGCTACAAGTAGCGCAAAAGGCCCCTTTTGCATCACCCCCTTTACACCCGTGAGACATTCTTTATTCTTTGAAAGAGAGCGTAATTCAGTTGTCAGAAATGTCACCCTGCCTCCGAAACAGTCATGACTTCAGGTATTAAAAATAAACCCAGGCACACTCGCTGCACTTGTTTATTCCCTCGCGGCTGCAGAAGGCACCTCTTGCTTCCATGCCGCGATTTCTAGCCCTGTTTCTGTCCTCAAAGACAAAGGTCTCCGATAGGACTTAATTTGCTTAGCTGCTTTCCAGTAACGCTGCCATGCTGACCAAATGGAGCCTGACCTGAACCTCCCCGATCCAGCATGCCTTTTATCAGCTAAAGTTAAGGCCAATAGAGATTAACAGGAAAGCCTGATAAGACTGTTTTCTCTTCTCCTATGAGCTTCTAATGGTGTATACAGATGGCAAGGTTTTAAGAAACGGAATCAGCGCTTATTTAGGCCTGTAAAAAATCACAGACAACAGAACCTCCCCCACTTTCGGCCCAAGGAACCTGTTTTCTTCAATCAGGCCACTCTTCAGGAAAACCAAATTGCTTTTTCGGTTTTATTTAAACCCCGGCCACTTTTATTATTTACATCTGGTGGTGCCCTTATTTATGTCCCTCTGCGCTGGCCCGCGCGCTGGGCCCCGCTCCCAGGGCTGCGCAGCATTATGGGCCCGGGCTCGCAGCGGGAGAACTCGACACTGTCTTCAAACAAATAATTAAGGGGAAGGTTAAAGGTTCACCCAGAGGTCATATCTTTGGATACTCCTCACAAAGTTTACATTAGGAAGAAATGGGTGCCCTCTGAAGTGTTTTTTTATTTTTCTCAATGGCTCTTGCACAACAAGGCAGGACATTAAGAAAATCCCAAGTCCTGAAAGGTTTCAGGTGGCAACTGCTTTGCATTTGGGAGCACACGCATTTGGGCACCCCGCTCTCGCCTCACGTATTCAACGGCCACCGCTGTGAAAGGCTTCTGGGCTGGACATGGAAAACCCAGGCTCAGCCAGCCAGTCACTTCCAAAAGAAACTGTGGCCTTGTTCCATTCCATCAGCAGGAATTATTCCAGCTTTTCAGTGCAAATGGCTGGGATGATTCATTAGCTATTTTGGAGATGGGAGTTGCAGTCCTGATAGCGAATCCTCCAATCTTTACTTTCTTAAAGAAAAAATTGCTCATAGTCATCGCATATGTCGAGTAAACTTTAGGGAAACTTTCACTTCGTTTGATTTCTGTTTTTTTTATTTTTTATTTTTTTTTAATATTGTCTTCTGCTCACGTGCATACTTGCTGGTGCAAATGACACCTTCAGATATCAATGCTTTGTCTGAGGAGAAGATAACACTCTTAGAAAGGCAGATTTTTCAAGGAGCAGAGAGACCTGAGGCACCCAAATCCTTTGGGAACTTCATTCCTTCAGTTCCTCTAAAAATCCCAGTCACAAATGGGATCAAAATATACATACTCACCAGTAAGTATGGCTGAAAAATTACTTTTGGAGTGATTTTAATATTTGCAAAGCACACACACAATTCAGGTCAAGTTAAAAAGCTGATGCAACATTCACCAGCAGCAGCTACAGCACGGAAACCATTGGCACAACTGGTACACACGAGCGCAGAACGCAGTGTTTGTGGACTATTATTTATTCTTTACTTTGGCCCCATAAATATGCACAGTGCCTAGTGGAAAGTTACCTCTCCATTATACTCCCTGCTCTAGCCTTAGGTTTTTGAGAGCTTTTTGAAATAGCCCAGGGAGTTTTCTGTAAGGCCAAAGTAAAGCAAAATGCAGCCTTTTTGCCCAGCAGTTCGGCTTTTTCACTGCAGAAACCCTGCGATGCTCTGTGGCACAAATGTCTTCCAGAGGCATTAAAATCCAGGTGAAGAAAGCGACCACCCGTGCCCCTCTGCCCAGCATTATTTGGGACCCTATAAAAGACGAATTCACGGCTCTGCTCCTGACACTAATTGCTTACCTTGTTCATCCCCTTCACCCAGAGGCCAAAGATGGAACGGCCTGAGAAGATGAGCAGAATCTATCAACAGGCCAAGGCTTTCTTTGTTACTCTTTTGTTAATAGCAGTTCCCACAGGCAGGGTGCAGGCAGCGCTGAGGGGCCGCAGCGAGGCTGGGGCTCGCTCCCCACCTCACGCTCCGCCAGCGCTCCGCAAGGCAGCCAACGGGACCGGGGGGCCTGAGAGGAGCCCCCGCGCCCTGCGTGCAGGAGGGCGCGGGGCCGGGGGTGGGTGCCAAGGCCAAAGGCACGGAGGAGCTCTTTGGCAGCGCGCGGCTCCGCGCGGCAGCGCTGCTCGGGCGCGCGCCGCAATCTGCTGCCCATATGCTCGCTCCGCTTTGTTCCCGCACGGGCAGCCGGGCGCGGTGGCAGCGGAGCTGGCGCGGCCGCTGCGCGCGCCTCACCTGCTGCCCGCGCGCGCGGAGGGGCCGCCCGCGCGCGCGGAGGGGCCGCGCCGCCGGCCCCGCGCTCCCGCGGCGCCCGGGCCTCCTCCCGCAGTGATAGATGAGGTGCGTAGCGCTGAGAAATGCGCGGCACCCACAGAGCGCCTTTAATGAAAGTCTCACTTCCTGCCTTCTGCCAGTGACAGATCACTAACCTCACGTACTCAGACAATAGGCATTTTAAATGAAAGAAGGCATTTCGTATCTCGCGTTTTTTAATTGCCACCTAAAGCAGCCACGTCCATTCTTTCTGCAGTCGCAATCTAGTCCTTCTCACGCGAGTAGTTCTGCTGACTTCAGTGGGACAATTTACAGAAGCAGAGCAAAAATTTGGATCGAGACACCAGCAACTTTCTTAAAAAGTTAGTTCCCTGTGAAGCATTTTTATTTGCTTCCAGCAAAAACCCCACAGTGGGGTGGTGAAGGTGCACTAGTGAATGCGCAGTGTAGTCTGGTGATTTGGTAGCCGTAGTCCTAATTGGTTCTTGCCATTGCTAATTAGCATGATAATATAATCTAAAGAGATGCATTTAATTGCATGTCCCCAAGTAGAGCCTCGGTTTTCTTTCTCCAAAATAAGCATGTACTCTGTATTTTATAGGAAGTCCCATAATTAATCTTCTTTATATATTTATCATATTTTATTGCAAGTCACATCATATGACGTTAAAGTCACATTTACATAATGCCATTTATTTTTACGATAAATAACATTCAGAGAAATATTTATGCGGAGCGCAACAGCGAATAAATAGCAAATACAGCGCTCTCAGTCTGGCACATTTGAAAACAATTTGTTGTTTACGTTGTCTTTTGCACGTACTGTGTGTGCTGCGTGTGTTTCAAAATGCTATGACCACTCCACGGAGGAATCTAAGCAAGATCAGTTCTTGAAGTAAAGGATCAGTGGCTGTCCCGCTTGGCACCGAGCACTGCAAACATCTCCAGCTTTACTCTAAGGTTGGAAAATGGAAAATTCATGCAGGCTCACAACAATCTGGTTTCTGGAGGATGAATAGCACATATGCTTAGGAAACTACAATTCCTCCCCAACCTGGAGTCTAACCAGAAGGCTCGAGCAGAGAGAGGTATTTAACTCCCATCACTTGTCTGCACGTCTACTATCTGCTGGAAGAGGAACCCAGTGCAAAATCAAACTGCTCCCCTGCAGCAGAGCAAATCTCTCCTTTTGAGAAGCAGGGGGACAGCACGGAGCCATCTAGTGCCACACGCAACTTTCCGTATTGCTCTTCAGCCTGGATTTCCACTTAAAATGTACGCCCCAGAAAATGAGGTGTTAAAATATGGCATTTATTTAACTAATCAGCCACTACATAAATGGTTTTTCAGTTCTGCACAAGAAAAACAGAGAAAGAAACAAATTTGTGAGATGAATTCACTCTCGGTTCTTTAAAAGAAATAATGACAAGGAAACTTTTGCCGCAGATTAGACTTTAGCCTGAGAAAGCATTTCTGTCCATTCACTTTAACAGAACATAGATACTGAATGGACATTGACACAGACTTCTCCACGGCACTAGTAAAAGCAATAATGACTATAACAACAACAATAACCTAGGGTCAAAAATGCTCATTTTCTGACATCTATATTTCAAAATTTAAAAAATTACTTAGGTACAGACAGGAGAAAGTAATTGTCTAACAGAATTTTCAAAAACCTGCCAGAAGCTCAGCTTTTATTAATCCTAGGTAAAATGTATACATGGTATTAAAGCAACTGCTTCTTTTTTTTTTTTTTTTTTTTGCTAACAAGAACCTAAAAATGTATTCTAGAACAACCCAAACATTTTCACCTTTGATGAGAAGCTAAATCTTTGCCTAAAAGATATTTCAGAATTTGTACCATTAACATGTCAGGGTTTAGACCAAGAGCTTGTTACACTGATTCTCTGTTGGCCAATAACACCTTTAATTTCGAAGGAAAAACAACCAATGAGATCTAATACATAAGTTACAAAGAATGTTTTCATAAGTAACCTAGAAAATTACTTTTTTTTTCCTCCAGACTGAAAGAAAAATTTCAGAAGTCCTGAGTAGATCAGAGCAGTCTAAAATAATGCATTTGAAAAGGAAAAATTTGCAGAAACACTTTTATGCCTATATATGTAGGATGTATATATATGTGTACGTAGGATGTATATATATGTATCTATATATATTCTTTGTAGCAATCTTTGTCTATCACCCAAACTTTCATCTAAGCCAGTGAAATGTAGTTCTCTTAGCTTATTTAACTTTTCCCTCCAGTGTGTGCTCTAAGCTGACAGAATTAGGTTTAGGTGTCCTTTTGCATGTGTGTGTACTGAAAAGGCTTTAAAAAACCCTGTTTATGCTTCACGGAATCTATGCCACACCTGGTTACCAACTCTTATTTGCAGCATTCCTTATAGAAAAGTTAAAAAAAAAAAAAAAAAAAAAAAAAAAGGCTGAGTTAGTCACTTGGAAAGGAGCCATGTGAAAAAGGCTCCCTTCAGTCATGAATATTGAGGAACGGAGTCACTTTCATTATTGGTTTTCAAAGGGAGAGGGAGGGACAGGCAGGTTTGTTCCCTGACAAAATTTCACATAGGTTCGGGTAACCTTGTTGAAGGAGGGGGCTCTGGAGGTGTTTAAACCGACTTTCTTGAGCTAATTTAAATATCTCACATATCTCATAGGTGTGATTCAGAGGACCTAAGTCAGCATCCGTGTTCAGAGCACATCTAAACTAGATGCCTAAAATAGCCCCAGGCAGGTACTAACAGTCCCGAAGATCTCTGCCACAGCGTGTATGTTTATGTTGGCCCTTCTAAAGATACCTTATGCCATTTGGAGTTGCCAATTGCTCAAAAACCACGAGGCTGCCCATTCTGTAACCACAAGACCGTCTTGAAAAATCAGAATTGTAAACAGCACTCTGCTTTGTATTTACTTTTTGAATTGTTAGGTCGCGTTTTCTGAGCTGTTCTCCTCAGTCACAAAAATCTAGAAACTCACTCGAAAAGGTTTGCACATAATCACTGCCTCCCGGAGCTGAGACTTTTAAGTGAAACATGAAATAACTTGAGCCCTGTGATAAAATCACGGGAACTGGCAGCGCTGGCACCCGTTCACCTCCGAGAAAATGTGCGGATCCTTGAACACGTAGCTCGTGGTTACCAGGCTACCTTTCTGGAGCACGGGGAAGCGGTTTGGCTCCTGCCAAGAGTCTGGTGCCTTTCGCAGGGTAGCACGTACACCGAAGCTGCAAACGATGCGCAGCTACACTTGTTTATTCCCTGCGTCAGGTGTTTGCACACACGGACCATATTGGTAGTTCGCCTTGGGGCCCTGTGGCGAGGCGGTGCAGCTCAAGCACGCATGCACGTGGCAGGAGTGATTTGGGGCGGTTCAGAGTGATTTGGGGTGGTTTGGGGCGTTTTGAGGTGGTTCGGGGCAGTTCGGGGTGGCTCGGGGTGGTTGGGGCGGCTCAAGTGGTGACAGCGCCAGTCAGTGGCCGTTGGCAGTGGTCCCCAAGGCCGGTTTGTGCAGCCCAGGGACGTGACGGTTTTGCTGGGTGTCCCCCTGCTTCCCCTTGGGGTTTTGTACCCCGAATGGGAGCCGTTCTGTTTCACTCAAGTCTTTCTGCTTGGTGGAAACGTGTGAGGGAAGGGGGCCGCGCTGCCTGCGGTGGCAAGTTTGCCGTGAGGCCCTGGGCGAGGGAGAGCCAGTGGCAAGGATAAAGCTGTTAGCGTGGAGCTTAACCTGCTCTGCATGCACGCGCACACGGCGGGACAGGCAGGGATTTTTAGAGGCTTTCCAAGCCCCTTCGCTTTGGCGGAAAAGTGCCATCCTTTTGTGCCCCTGGAATCCCGACCCGCGGTGATAAACACTGTGCAGGGAGGGTAATCGCACCCGAAGGCCCATTACAAAACACCCCAGCAGGTTGTGGTCTTCCTTAAGCAATACCTGTTACTCTTTAAGAATGCCATTCATTCTTAAACAGTTATTTATCATGCACCATAAAAAATGCTCTTTTAAAGATACTTGAAAGAAGGGAGGAGACAAACAGACATAACTTCCCTAGCTATTCATATCTTAAAGATAAAATGCTAAGTCAATAGACATAAGTTGTAGTGTATAACCTCATCCTGTACTTGATTTATGGCAGATGGGAATCAACTAGAAATTGAATTACTTTGAAATTTTTACTACTGGCATTAAAATTCCAGGTTTGTATACATATATCTTGCAGAGATGCTAAATACAATTTTAGCTAATTTGGCATGCACTTTGATTTGCTGGCACGCGGACATCCATGTTAAATGCAGATACCAGACCTCCTATAAAATCTTAAGTAACTCGTGAACTTAAAGATCTGTTAATTTTTCATATAATTTATCAGAGGATGAGACTATCAGACTATCAAAACTAATGAGGATCCTGCAGTTTTGAAAACACAATCAGCTTATCCAGCCTCTCACATAGGAATTGAGAAGCCTAATTTTAGAGAACTTTTTCCCACCCCATCCCCCCCAAAAAAGTAGAGTTTTATGATATCACATTCAAGTGCCTCACACAATTTTTTAACTGTTTCATGCGGACTTTTCGGCCTATTCTAAATTGACCTGAAAAGGAGAGTTGTCAACAAACGTCACATCTGTTTAGCTTCGCTGATCAAATCAGATTAGGGTATTAATTCTCCTTTTTACTTTTCAGTGGAAACTACCTAAGCAGCAACCCGCCAAAAAAACGTATCAAGGTGTTCAGCAATTACGTACTGGGTATGTTTGAAGAGATCAAGGTGCGCTCGCATGTCCCGTGCTATGGATATCTCTGATTAGCTTGTCATCTGCTCTGAAGAAGATGTAGCCCAACTCTCCTATGCTGTGTAACAGGCCAGCTGTTAGCTGTCTGTCAAGCACCTAAAGTGGACAAGTAGTCCAGGAGCAAAAATGTCACTCCTTTGATCTGGCAAGGAGCAGCTGCTGATTTATAGAGTAGGACTTTGTTCTTCCGTTCTATTTTACTTTCTTTCCTAAGGCAGAACCACAAAATCTAGCAGGAAAAAAAAAAAAAAAAAAAAGAGGGGAGAAAAAAAAAAAGTGCCGTTCTCTGCAACATCAACAAGCTCTGACAACTGCAACAGGGTTTTTCTTGGCCCTAACAAAGCTCTCAGGCATCTCCTTTGACGCTCACTTTTTTTTTTTTTTTTTTTCTTCTTCTTTTTGCAATGTGGTAGTTATTGTTTAATTCAGCTTCTGTAAATGGAATGGACTGTGGCCAGCAAGCCTGGGGCATAAACACACCTGTATGAAAGAAGGCTTATTGTAGCAACCATCTACAACCAACCTGCACATGCACTACCAGTTCGTGAGTTCAGAAGGAATGCTCCATTTTTCCTGACAGTAAATTTTGCCTTAAGATAACATTTTTTTTTGTACCCACTGTCCTGTCTTGACCATGAAGCTTGTACACTTTTTCATCGTTATTAAAATCTAAAGGGAAAAAAAACACTAGGCTAGGAAATATGTATTTTTCTCTTTGTCAACCAGTGGACCTCAGGAAACTGGATCTGAACAGCCTATTTTTAAGAAAAAACATCCAAAATAAATTTATAGAAATACACTACTGCAAGCTGCAGAACTACTAATTCTAAACATGCTGCTTCTGTTTCAGAGACAGTGATCCCATTGCAGCTCCCCCCCTTGCTTATTCTCCTATAGATTGTACCCCCAAAGCCATTTTGGGACAAACTATTTGGGCAGTGATAGGGTTTGATGCAGCTAATGAGACCTCGGTGGCGTGGGTCCAGAGTACACGTTCTGTCCAGTTCTTTTAGAAGTGAAAGCGAAGTGAAAGATGTTGAGCTCAGCACACCCTATGATGAGGTGATCAGTACACTGTGCTGGATGTTAAATTCCTCCCTCTGTTATAGAAATAATCCGGGAGTTTTCTCTACCTCTTTATTTCCTTTCTATTTTTGAGTTTATTCACCTTTATTCACCCTAAAAAAAAAGGAAAAAATGCCCCGAACAAATGTACAGGCCCCAAGAAAAGGCTACAGTGCAACGCCACTGAGCTGGAGAGCAGCAAGAGCTGGTGTGTTTGCAGATGGAGAGGGGATGCACGCAGCAAGCTGACTGTCTGACCCTGGTATGGGGCTACACACATGCTGTGCTCTCACTTCTTTATTCTTTGGCTTTAAAACCAGAGAAAAGGGCTTCCAAACACAGAGATGGGAAGAGGTGAGGGGGCGACATCCTGAGTACAGGATGTTTTGCATATATGTTAGCTTGTGGAAATAAATAAGAACTATTATAGCCAAGGCCCTAAGGGAGGCAAGAAAATGATGATGTACAGGATAGTATAAAATGATATATTAAAAACTGTGCTGTCAGTGAAACAATAGAATATTAAGCAAAAGTCCATAATAATGGGCAGATATTTAGCTGTAGACATCTTGCTGTGGTTGGTGAGTACTCAAGTATACGTGAGGGGAAAGAGAACTAGTTAGGCAATTAGAAATAATGGGCATAAATAATACACTATGTATAAATGCATACACGCACCCCTATGTTCAGCACTTACACGGGTATCCTAATCACCTCTCAGTAAGTAGTACCTACATGGTGATCCCTTGTGTTTTGCTCTTTGCACTGTTTGGTTATTGCAAATTCAGCTCTTGTTCCTCTTTCTCTCTGTAGATACAGAATCATGTTCATTTTCCCCCTGTGCTTATTCCACTAATGTCGGTGGCAAGACATTATCAAACCAAAGGGTCTGACAGCTCCGGAGCCAGAGATGCATCGACACCGCAGACACTGCCACGCTACGACTGACGTATGTGCATAAGGATGGGACAGCCGTATCATTTCAGCCTGCTAAAACCAATAGCTAGACAAATCTCCCTAGTGTCGTACTGATACATCCTTTACTCTGTCTCATCCCATATGCCCTCTGTATCCCATCGAAACCAAGGGAAAATACTTTAAGAGAATTATAAAGGGTTATATTATAAAGGGTTTGTTAGTATCTGAATGTTTCACGTGTCCTGTCTTAGTTACTGTAGGCCAAATTGCGTTGAATCAGGGGATGGAAATTTAGAAAATCTCTGTGGATCAGGCGGTGCTGCCTGCTTCTCCATACCCACCATTCCTCTGCTTTTGACCAGAGCTGCATCTCCTCCCAGGCCTCAGCCCTTAATGTAGTCATTGGCACTTAAATAGCACATGTGAAAATTGAATTGCACCAAGAGGAACTCGAAACTGAACACATATTTCTTCAATGAAAACTGGCCAGTTCTGCATTGTCTTCCACTATCCCATCATTTGCATACAATTGAGATAGCTCTTACAAAGTGAAACCCAATCTGTACAACCTATGTAATATTTATCTTTCTGTATGAGAGCAGTTTGGAAACTGTGTGTGTGATCTTACATAATTTTAATAACGGGTTGCTGATGGATTTCAGTATTAACTCTGGCTGTTCTGACTGGTACAGTGTTGAGTCTTCATTTTCAGTTGGACTTCACTAGTTGTTCTTGTACTGCGTAGGGGTAAAAGCACCTAAAAATATGTGTAGAAACCTGTATTTGAGCCCATAAAACTGGTAACTGCAGAGCTGAATTTACCAATGTCCTGACTGCTTTAGCCTTACCTCGTAAAGCACTGGGACACCTAAGAAAAAAATTTTAAAATGACCTAGTTGTATTAGCAAAATCATCACAAGACCTGTAAAGACACAATTAATGTTCACTGAAATTCAGATTTAGAAGGCAATATTGGCCAAAAGACCCCGGACACTTTGGTGCCTTATTTGTAGGCAGCCTGCTACTGAGGAATTTCTGTCTCTAGTTAGGAGTCCCTTATGATGGGCTTAGATATCTAACTACTTTCTTTGCTTTTCATTTTTTTCCCTTTTATTTCACATTGAAAGTCCCTACATTTGTTAAACAGGTACATTTCTGCTTTTTAACATCCAGTCACATTCACATTTTGGTGCTTCATACATGTGTATTGTAACAGCAAGCTAGTTTATGCCATAACGAAGCTCTGTCTCTGAGTTAGAAGACACTTATGTCCATCCCTATGAATCCTTTAATGATCTAAGGCAGGCCTGTTCTGTCTTATATCCATACAGGTGAAGATCACTTTCCTTTATAGCTACCACCATTTTTAAAATAAAATTTATCTGGAAAAAAGGAGATCGAGTTTTGCCTGCCTGTATGCTTGATGTGGAACAAAGACTTGAACATTGGCAAGATCCCCATCCTAAGAGAGTCTCTGAATCACCAGGGTATGCAGTAAGCAAAGCTCTTTCAGTTCTCATTCTGAAGATGTTCCACCTTATATAAGTAATTATACAGTCACTGTAATTAACCAGAACTTAACTCTCACCTGTCTTAAGTTGGAGCCCTACTTGGTAGGCTGTACAGTCAAGTCCTTGTTCTTACTTAATTCTGCTGTAATGACTAGTCGTTACATACATAACAGAATTGGCAGTCAGAACAAGAAAGACATGATAGCAGAGAAGAATAAAAATGGAGCATTATATTCAACAGCCCATTGATTGGGAAATTCAGCTCACTTGGAACACTTAAGACATTAATTCAAACCAAAGCCAAGAGAAGACCTGCAAACATATATCCCATTTAACAAGTGACTCTTCTAGGCAATGAGCCATCGAATATAACACTGCCTCTACCTCATTTGCCTCTTTTGTGTAAAGCTTGATACAGATGAAGATTTGGCCGGCCCTTGAAGGGGGATACACTGCAGCAAGGCTAGTTTTGTGGTGAAGGCTGTGTGTCCTGCTGGAACGTGTCCCTGGTATGACCCCATCTGTCTAAGTTCCAGCTCCTCTGTCCCATGTATATAAAATAGCCATGGGCAGGGTGGTGTCTTGCTTTTTGGTACTGCTTGGGTCAAAGTTCCAGTCTTCTCAATTATATCACATTCTAAGCAGTTTTGCTCAACACCAAAAACAAATATATATGGGCCTAAAGCTTGTAGGTACCGCAGGGATCGGCAGCAGCTAGATGGGGATGTTGGAAAATTCAGTGATAGACAGAAAGATAAATACAGCTTAAAGATTGCTTTTTCTTTTTTTGCTTAGTAGTGGTGTGCAACTCAAATGATATACATATGTAGCAGCCATATCTGTGAGGAAGTATGTTTTTCTGTAACACAGATATTTTATATTAATTATCTTAATTTGTTCATAAGCCAATATAATAATTTCATGTGAAATGCAATCCAATTTTTAGAATATCTTTATGCAAGCCTCAAAGAAGTGAAAAAAAAAAAGTTTGGTAGAAATATGATGTAAAAAAAAAAAAAATGTGAAATGAGGGGAAAATGCCCACAAATCAGTGTGCACTATCTTCAAGCTAAGTAGTTGAGCAATATGCTAGTGTATATAAGTATGTAAAAATAAATTTTATGAGTATTCCACTACAAATAAATATAACAAATATGTTTTCATTTTTGTTTGGAACCCAAACTTAGGAATACACAGAAAGATAAAACAGTAATAGAAGAGTGAACGTTCATTTTTCCCTTTGAATAATTACAATTATCAATAGCATGTGTACATATTTAAGAACAATACACACTTCTAATTTGATGGTGAAAATTCTTGTAATATGCAGCTATTTTAGAGACCAAATATGCCATTACATCTGTAAACTTTTAACATGACAAACTTTAAAAAAAAGAATAATAAAATCAAAAAATACGAACATCAATTGACCAAAATATCAAAACGTGTAATCACTTAAAAGCCAGATGAACTAGCAAAGGGGAGTTAGTTTAGTTTAGTTTCCCTTTCCTTTTCCTGATTCTTCCCCGGTTGTTATATCCAGTCTTTCCAGTGTGACTATATTATCATCCACAAAAACTTTAGCATCATCGTAATCATAAAAGATATATTTTATTATCTTTATAAATCACATGAGACTTAGCAGACCCTGGTAATGCCAGATCTGCTTTAATCCCAGTGAATACTAGCCTAAGACAGCATGGCCTATGGTGTCTCACCTGAGTTCTCAGAGACATTTCAGGAAATGCAATAGCTCTGTGGTCCCGTGAAATACATACAAACACAGTGGTCTACAGCCAAGGAAAAAAATAGCACTCAAAGGATTTTGACAAGGAAAATCTTGTCAAAACACCTAAGATTTTGTTAGAAAGAATCTAAGTCTTTTTTATATATGTCCTTTAATCACCGAACCATTCTGCTGAGACGAGTGGCCTATACAAAAAAGCTGCCTAATTTCTGAAGCCTGATACAGAGCCAAAAAATTCATTTCTCTAAATGACTTGCTTTCCTAAAACTTAGGCCTGCCGAACAACAAATGCAAAAATGTCATGTCAAATTTTGCATCCTAATCTCATGCACAAATCTCATGATTCCCTCATTGCTGAGGTAAATCTGACACCAAAGTGTCCCTGCTAGGACTACTGGCTACACTTCATTTTCAGGGGTATTAAATTGAACTGAAAAAAAAAAAAAAATGGTGAGTGAAACTTTGTGATCTTTCTGCACCCAGACTGAAAAAAGAAATCACCCCGAGTGCTACCAAGATTATGGACTAGTTTTCCAACATAGCACAGTTCTATAATAACTATTTAAGTGTACCATATAATATTAATCTTTCTCATGAACTCAGCCCCAAACTAGTTTCCATGGCAAGAAATTAAGAGGTACGTACAGGCAAAGGAAAAAATTAATGGATAGCCAATGACATAGAAAGGCTTTTTAGATGGGAGATATGCTAGAGATAAAGGATTTTTCAACAGAGATTGCAGAGCAGAGGGGAGGGCAGCATTAGATGAACAGAGAGCATAGAGGAGAATACGAAAAAAGAAACATTTATGTTGAAGTAGGTTCTGACATCGTTTTAAGAAAAAAAAATTGAAATTGATCCAGAAAAAGATGGTAGAAGGCTGCTGAAGTGCCTGAAGTAGGAGGTGATTTTGATGTATGTGTGAGAAGGAAGCCTCAGCATTTGGCACATTAGGGGGCATGAAGAACTAGGACTTAGAGTCCCGAGGGAAGGGAACTACAATAGTCAAGGTGAGAAGAGATGAAGGCACAAGCATATGTGACATACATGATTAATACTGTCGAAGTGGGAGTAGGAAGAAAGGCAGACACTGGAAATGTGAGAGGAAGAGCCATGTTAGGAACTGCATGTAGATTTAGGGCAGTGAAAACAAATGTGTGAGGCATCCTAGAGAAGTACAGGGGAGGAAGACTCCTATTTAAGAGTGTCCAAAAGAGTAATGTTGGTGTGAGGGGTTCTCTGGCAGTTTTGTTTGCCAGGTTATAAAGCCATCTATATAAAGTAATTAAAAAGAAGTGATCTAAAACATGAACTTTTCTTAAACAATGCTCTATTTATTGTGGTCATTAGTTAGTCAAGCAATCTGCAATAGCTGCAGCTCTGCCTTGTTCCATCTTATCGGTACTTGTAAATCTCATATAGTCATTAATGAAGGCTTTCACGGTRTTTTAAGGTGATATATTTACTGTCCACCCTTTCTAGACTTCTCTTTTTTTTGAGTTCTTTTTAATATCTAAATAAATTGTTCTCAGAGTCATCATAACATAGGTGCATTTTGGAATAGAAAATGCAGATATGCTCACTGTACAACTCTAAAATGTTTATTAAAATCTTCATAGTTTTGAATTATTATTATAATCTATAATCAGTATTGTTAGCATTGTTCTTCATAATATAGTCCAAAGATCCAAGTCCTGAAATAGCATACACATGGGCATGTGTGTGAGAGGATGCCATCACAAGAGTTGTTTAATGCTGTTGTCTGCAGGGTGCAATGCGTAGATTGGCCTTTTGCTTGGGACTGTGTTGAACAGTACCTGCCTGCCTGACAGCTCTCCAAAAGACTCCATGCCTTTGGCTAGCACAGTTAAGAGCTTGGTTCATTCATTCACTGGTGGCTACATAAAAATATATTAAAGAAAAAAGAGAAGGACTCAGCTCCTGGAGACTCCTAAAGAGCAGATGCCCTCACTGCCACCAAGCGCACACTAGCTGGGCTTGATGTTGGTCTGCTCAAAATTGTTACTTGCTATGAAGAGTTGGCAAAACAACTTATAAAATCATGGGGTAAAAGCAAGTGAAACTCCATGAAGAGCCTTTTCTTTCCTTTAAACAAGAGTGAACAGGGTAGGATTCTCTGTCAGTTTGACCCATTTATTACCTTTGTACATTTGCCTCTATTAACATCTATTAGCTGATTAGATTTCCCTTAGAAGTAATTTGGCATCATTAGATAATTGTATCACCATGGCTTCTTATTGGGGAAACTTATTAAATCCAAACACTTAAGATACATAAAACCAGATGAATGTGTCTGTCTGTCTGTCCATCTGGCCGTTGAAGAAACCTTTGGATATTTTTAGAGAATTTAAAGCAGTTACATGACTCAAAAAACAAATAAGAGGATGTTTTTTTACTCTTTTTTTTTTAAAGAAGGAAAATACACCTAATTAAACAAGTGTAAAAATTATTTTCTTTTCAACATCTACAATATCCAGGACGCTGTTGCTGTTGTGTAATTGTTCCTATGGAATACTGGTTCTCAGAACCATAATGAGTTGCTATTAGAAAAAGCAGGGAAGTAGTATCCCCACAGAGTTATCTCCTAAATTATTTATACTTGCAACACTTTCACGTAATGGCAGTTTTAAACTCAAGCAAACAAAGCAAACCACACAATAAAGAGAGGGGAAGAGAACGTACAGAAACCCTTTCTAAATGCAAGTAGATAGAAAGGTGAGTCAAACAAACTAATCAGATTTCGTTTCCTACACAAATCCTCGTGAGGTTTGCAAAAGGCAGCATCAAAGCCTTCGCGAGTTGTGTCACCTTGATAAAGGATTGAGCAGCAGTATAGCTGATTTATCTCTCACATCTAAAATGTAAAGGAATGCAACTTTATTTGTCTGCTGCAAGTTTGCTTATTGTCTTTGAAATTCCGCCGTGGACCCCCCACAAAAGGCTTCGCTATCAGAAGGGTGCGAATGACAGCAGAGCCTCACGGTGCTGTGTTTTATTCACCCCCTAGGCTATGGTGTTAGGTTTGCTCGGGAGTTTGGGGTTTGTTGTTGTTGTTTTTGTACAACCTTAGCATTGTAAATTACTTCCCACCCTTACCCTACTAATACCTACCAGAATGATTAACACTTTATGAACTCAACACTTTTCAGAAATACCTAGACAGGATGTCTCTCTTTTTTTTTTTTAATATACTCGAGTTTGCTCAGTGCAAAGTGGATGTGGGTGAAGCTGTAGACCAAATAGCTCAGACCAGCTCAGCTAGGTCAGATCAGCTGACCTAATGGTCTCCTCCTGATCCTAAACTCATTACACTTATGAACACACAAAGTTCATTCTGGTCACTTTCCATTAACTAATCCATGAGTTTTTGCTGTTGTTGTTTTTAAATTTCTGGTGGAAATTAACTCACTCTTATTAACTCACTGAGCAGCTAAATTTAAAAGCAAATTCCTACTCCACAAAAGGAAAGAAAAAACATAAGGCCTGGTTCCTCCCCGCTGTTTCCTGTGAAATGGGTAACTAAACATTGCCAGCCTTTTGTCAGTCATGATACAAAAAAGTTCGAAAAGTGCCCACTTTTTCAGAGTGCCCCTCTTTCTGGATTTTTTGGATTAAAGCAGGCAAAATAAATTCACAGTGAAAACGGTGGCCATTTTTTAAGCCAAGTGACCCCTGTATGTACAAAAAAATGATCTGACTGACGCTACCACTTCAGCTTCACACCAGCACCCCCACTGAGTGCAGTGGAGTTACATTAGTTTAAAATTGGAGTAACTGAATAGTGGATCACGCCCTATATCCAGACATATGTTTTCCACTAGATAATGGCTACTTATATATTTATGAATTTTAAAATGCTTTTCAATTCAGCTATCATTGTTACTATGTGCAGGAAGTAAAGAAGTAAATTGCAACCAAGCTTTTAGGGGTTTATTCCCTCATGAAGCACTTGTATTGTGAGTGTCAGGGGAGGGCAACAGTATAGTGCCCTCTACATAATAAATGACACTGTTGAATATTCTTCAAGTAATGTCTGTGTGCATGTGGTCCTGGGGACAGGGCCATTATCGATTGCCTCTTGGATTCCTAGATACCATCATTTCTTTAATTCGGCTTCACAGAGAGTTTCAAAGAGGTTTAAGATAGCTGAACCTGTGCTGTCACGATCACCCACAGAAACAGTGAGCGCTCACAGGGCTGTAACAGGTTTCAGGCAAAAGTGTAACTCCAGTGTCAACTGGAATTATGTGCAGAGACTCAGAGCAGAAATAGTATAGAGCTCTCTGCTCCCTAACATGACAATCGTAATAAACCTTAACCTCGACATCCCTTGCTTTCCTCAACCACAGCTAAAAATGCTCTACTCATTTATACCATCTAATGAACCAGCCATTAAAATGAAACCACAGATCTATACCAATAGATTATTGGGAAGAGAAGTGTGAAGTGAACACACTCTCATTGTAGCATCGTGGTAGTTACAAAGAAGAAAGGCCTAATAGATCATCATCCTTCGCAAGAACGGGGGATAGCCCACCATCAGGCATCCCATCAGCCGCTAAAATGCCAGTGCCCAAAACTGGATAGTGAAAACATGCAGTTCAGTATCCTAGGGGAGAGAAATTTCAACTGTCCATGATAAATTTGGTATGAAAATGATGCTTATCTTACTCTTCTTTGATGGTAAGGCAAAGGAAGGAGAGACTATTGACTGAAGTAGGGGGCTAGGATTCCAAAGCTTTGCATTTGGTTTCTGTCCACATATTTTCTTTGCTATCACGTATAAACCCAGCTAAATGTAGATAGTGATTCTGACTATGGAAAGAAATGAGGATGTAAGAGCTGATCTTTCAGGAGCAAGTAGGCAAAGAGTAGGAATGAGTGGAGTTTAGATTTGACTTCTTTCCCACCCACACCCCCTTTAAGCCAAGGAAATAACCAGCACTCAAATGATAGCAAACAGAGCAGACAGTGCTCAGCAGTGAACACATATCACTGTAATGAGCAAGGGCAAAGTAGGAAATTGTGCTTTTGCTTTACCTCAGAGCCATCCTCCATGCTACTCCTACAATTTTAGTAAAAATCAAACCCTACCTGAAGCTCATTTTCCTATTAATAGGATATTAACTATTACTTCTGTATCTCAGTTCTCATTTTCCTTATGTTGTGATAATAGGTTTTCTGTTGTTTTAGGTAAATTGACAACGGAGAGCACAAAAATATTTAGATACTGATATACCCATCCTCTACTCTGCACTGTGTTTACCTTGCTCTGATTGAAATTCTGATGATGGCTGAGGGCCTGATTACACTAGTTACAATTACTAGAGTCTGGTTTAAAATTTGTTCTGCAACTGCTGTTCACATATAACTTTTCAGAAGTCTTTTTAACATTATTTTTATGTGGGATAATTAGCTTGATATTTAAGAATTCTAATCTCATATAAATGCTCAATCAAAACACATATTTTCCTGTGAGCTAAAAATGCCTGGATTTCAGTTTTGATTCTCAAAAGAATGTTATTGTTCCTGCAGGACGTGCAATGGATCATAAAAGAGCACTTTACCTCACCACTTGAATTGGATGAGCCTTTTTTCTTCTTTTCTTTTTCTTTATTTTTCAGTGTTTAATTGATTTCCGCTTTCTGGGGTTTTTTTTCCTCATCATCTTTATCTTTTTCTATGTGTATGAATTTACTGCTTTTGAAAAGCCTACAAAAAAATCTGCTGTCCTTATGCCGTGCTTCTCATTTCATCTGCTGAGAACCCCTCAAAGGAAGAAAAAAATTAGTTGTTTTCAATTTCAAGGTCCACTCAGTTCTTGGTGTGCCTTTGAGGACTGCCCGCGAGGATGCCAAATGATGCCGACTCTATGATGTGCACTCCAAGATCCACCTATTCACTTTCCACAAGCCACCCAAGAAACGCTGGTAATCAGCTTTTGGCAAATACTGGTGTGAACTGGACTAGAACTAGAATTTGCAAATGTTTAGGTATATAAAATACCTCCTTTCTCATAAGATAAACAGTTTATCAGTGGGTAGGCAGACAAATTACCATCTCCTCCTGAGCCCATCCGTCAATGCCTCCCTCAGATAATGGGGAGGAGAGAGGGAGAAATAAGAATCCCAGGAAGAAATATCTCACCTTTGCAAACAGCAAGAAGAGGAAATTTTAACCAGCAACCAGAAAGAAGAGGAAAAATTCAACCTCTGAACGTGAGGAAGAAGGGACTGCTCGACATCACAGTCAAGGAAGTGCGTACCCTACTTCCAGAACAGCACACAGCAAAGGGCAGCAAGTAGAGTTGTTTTTTAAATACATTTGTGGACAAAACCACATCTTGTCCCAAAGAAAGAGATTTTAAACGGGAACAAATAGCAATGGGATGGACTCATTATCACGTTTTAATACATAAAGCCTGGAATTAATAAAGCCTGGGTTGAAAAAAGAGAAAAACATTGATGTAGACTCGMGGACGGTAGCAAAAGGGTGGACAGCTCTTTCTTAAGCAGATTTTTATGAGGAAATACATAAGCTTCTGTGCATTTTGGTTCTCAGTCCTATTTGGTTTTAATCAAGGGCCATTTCTATGGGTTTCTTTTAGATTATGTTTGCTAGTAAGAGAATAGAGTTGAAATGCTTCATAACATGTGGTTTATAGGAAAACATCCCATCCCATCAGCTGTCTATGAAGGGAACAATGTGCAGAGGACTGGCAAAGCCAATTCACTCTGTCTTCTAGTGAAAGAGGCAACCTTCAAAAGGCCAACAAAAGAGCTAGAGGGGGAACTGAGCTGCAGTGGCAGGATCCAGCACTTTCCAGGGTTACAGTCTAGGCCCATCACAGGAACCTTCTGATTTATTTGGTGCTGATATAATCTGCTTGTTTTGCAGTGGTTGGAGAACAGAATCTCCGTGTCCTTATCTGATCATCCCAGTGTAAGCAGCGTTCTGGGTTTCCACTGATACAACTCATGCTTCATGTAGTTTATGCCCCCTTAAAAAGTTATTCCTTGAAAATAAGCCCTCAGTTAACCATGCTGCTGTGCACAATCACGGGCAGAGTAGACTCTAGACATCGGGCATCACAGAAACATGGGGGGTGGCACTGCTGTAGGAATAACTGTCCCTTGGCTCGTCTCCATGGTGGTGCACCCTGCATTTACCACACTTTGGTTAAAGGGGTAAATGGTAAAGTCGCAAATACACTGGAGACAATTAATATGCCCCAAATATACTGGAGTATACAATCCTAACAGCTGTGCTCTGAAGCCAAGGTAAAACACTTGTAGCAGATATCTGGATATGTTATTGTATCAGGTGTATGTTTTGTAGTATATCTTATAGACACTTTTCTGCAATTTCACATGCTGGTGAGAGTATAGAGGGACTGAAACACCTTTATGGATTGCCAGTATCTTCAATCATCTGCTATTCTCTCCATGTCATGACACATAAAGAAAGGAGAGGATGAACAGAAATTGCTACAGCCCTTCAACTATGCAAGAGAGGTTCTTTCCTTCCATTTTTCTGGGAACTTTGCAGTATCTCTATGTACCGTCCTGCAAGCGCTGTTTCGGTAGCTTATTTCAACTGCTATTTGAGGACTGATTCAAAATCCATTGACATCCATGGAGCAACTCTGCAGGCTTTGAAAGAGGAACATGGAGGATCTGAGGGAGAGGTTAAAGGAATGAAACCACTTTGAAAATGTCATCTTAACCTGTCTGCTCCTAACCACCTCCACACTTATATTACCTGTGTAACGCCTCAATGTGACACTCTAGGCAAGTCAAAGAATGAAGTGACAAAACACTTTGATATTTAGGAGATTTTTTTGTGTGTGATACTTTTATGTTATTTTTATGCTTTTATTTTTAAAAACATATTTTAATGTTATTTTTATGTATTTTTTCTTACTTTATAATATATTGCCATAGAGCAGAAAAATCTGCTGATGACTTCTGTAGTTTTCTTTTATTACTTCAGTGCTTAATTACTTAATGTTTTAACACCTCCGTGGAAGCACGCAGCTCTAGTGTTAAAGTCTTTACATTGTGTTAAAGTCTTTATACTGTTCACGTAGTGAATCCACTTGCCTACTTTCTTGCTAATTCCAGTTGTCCAAAGGGCTAGGCAGACTGTTTCAATCTTCTCAAGTGACTAAATAACTTGGGGACCAGATTCCCAAAGCTAACCCAAGGACCTTAAATGGACATGTATTTATAAAAGCATGTGAGGGCCATTTGAAATTGAACCACTGTTTTTTAATCCACATGTGAATTCTAGTTTCCAGCAGAAAAAAATCAACCTCAGCCCAGGTTTGTAGGGTGCATCTGAACTCATCTTTAATTTTGCATCACCATACATCATATTTCAGAGCTGAAGGAAATATCCTAGCCAAAGTCAAGCTCAAACCTCAGCACTGCTTCTGCATTTATCTCTATTTATTGGAGAGAAATTTTAATTTGAAATTAACATTTTCATATGTAAAATTAAGCATTAAGACATGTGGCTGAGGAAGAAGGTTCCTCCTCTAAAGTGCTTTTATTCAGGCAACGCTCTCCAGAACTTAGATGCTCCAAAGACAGTTGGGACCTGCTCTCCCTGATTTAGCAGTTTACTTAAGCATGTGTCTGTCTATAAGCACATAGACAACTTCATTAATATCAATGAGGCTACTCACATACTTTGGCAGGTGCTATAGCAGTGTAATGGAGTCTCATCTGAAAGATGAGCTTGGAGAATGTTTGTTCCTGAACAAGTCAGCCAAGAAGCATTTCATTTAATTTTTTTTTAATGATCCAAACTATTTTGCCCTTTGTGTGTGCACTCAGTGTTAAGGAAATTCCATATGGCGGTGAAATTAACAGAAAAATCATGATTTCTTTTTGAATATATATCTAAAATAAATATTCCATGTGCCTTATAAAGCACTTCATGACTGGTTTATGGAACATTGTACCCATCAACATAAAATATATATATATTTTAAATTAGTGGAAGGGGTTTTTTTTGTTTTTTTTTTTTTTTTTTTTTTTTTTTTTTTTTTTTTTTTTTTTTTTTAAGAGCTTTGTTACGTAAAAATTGGCTCATTCTTCCTATGAAGAGAACATCGAGTCTTTATTAAAGTCTTAAAAATCAACAAGGCCAGGAAATGTTAAAAACTGTGGAAACTTTTCTTTGGGTTTGATTTACATTGAAAAATACCAAGTGAAATACAACATATTTTCTGTTGTTTGAAATTGTATTAAAACAGAGAGTGTATTAAAAAAAAAAAAAGATAACTCCAAAACAAAACCTTTTGAGAACCACAGTGAAAATGAATTTTTAATAAGGTTTGCCTCAGTGAAGTCTGAGCTGGCCAAGAAGACATTCCTGCAATGCAAGTGCAATATAGAAGTATGACTTGAGAAAATCAGTATAGACTGTGCATTGCATCAGTCATTGAATCAGGTAAAGAAAAGAGAAGAAAACTATATATTCGAGTAGAAAACAAAGAAAACTACAATCTAGTTAAGGCATTAAAGGCACACTATTCTATGATAGAATATTCTTAACTCTTACTTATATATTTTTATATTTTTATATTTTTATATTTTTATATTTTTATATTTTCATATATATGTATAAATGTCATACTATGATCACCCAAATTTTGTAAACTTTTTGCTTCCACTTATAGCTTTTAAAGAAAAATACGAGTTTTCTTGCCTCCACCATCTTTAATTTAACCCATGCTCAGTAAAAGATTAACATCTGTCTCTTAAGATTTTAAGTGTGTAAGAATAAAAACACATGAAAGCATAATCTAAATCTTCCAATTTCTCCCAGTGCTCAGAATTGGAAATTGCTCTTTTATCACTAGTAACATCTAACTAATGAACTCACCATTCCAATTTCCCCCTCTGAAAAGAAAAAAGGAAACGGAGCCTGCTGTTCGCTGTGGGAACCTTCCCACATCCATACCCTTCTGGATGATTCAGCTTTGCATAAGTGTCAGCAGACAAGACTTCCGCTTTGAAAATTTGAATTTCAAAAAATTTTGCCAAGCCAGCAATCCTGATGCTTCATCTTGGGCACCAGTGACAGCTCTTGCAAAAAGAGGGTGAAACACCCTGGGTATACTCGTTGTTTAACAGCTACTGTAGTTTTTGGGATATGGAGTGGGAAAACAAATCAGATGGGGTGCAGAACATTTACAAATCAGCTTTAGTCACCTCTTTCTGAGCTGGAAATTTTAGCAGGGCAAATGTCTCTCAGAGATCTCCTTTCCTCAAGTACTTCTGGTCTTCGTCTTTCACTTATTTCTGATACTGCACAGTAGGACCAGCTAACTCTGTCTTTATCTTTCCATAGGCCAGATTCTCACTTGATGTAAATCAGTTTATTTCAGTTGGGTTGGTGGTGGTGGTGATTTTCACTGTTTGGGAACTTGTGCCAGTGTCTTGGAAAGTTCCTATCGCAGCCCTATACAGTCTGAGCACCTGAGTAGCAGTAAGGGAAGCACAGCCCCAAGGTGGGCTCCTCGGTGGCCTTGTTGATGCCAGTTAGAAAGGGGAACATAGCCCAAGAATATATTTACATTAATGCTTCCTAAGCCCCAAGAATATCAGTTATCTAACAGTTTAGGAGAACAAGTTACCAGATTTCTTTTCCATATGCTGTTTCTCCAGCTAGGAACAAGACCTTGAATTGAGGCAGTCCAGTGTGAGGAGGTTTTGAAACACAAAACTCAAGTGCTGTGGACTTCAGTGCACTGCAGGGAAGATGTGGAAGTGCATTTGCCACCTTCTTGTCAACCCTCCAGGGAAAAGATGTTCAGTATAATAAGCATAAGCACTGACATCTCACAGCAACTTGTTGTAAGAGCAGTAGCACCGATCAGCTAAAATTGTGCAGAGCCACTTACTTTGCTCTGTTTACACCAGGGATTAATTTGGCCAGAAAGTCTGGATCATATCTGGATTTGGAAAATTCACTAAAACTATGTTGTTTTGGAACTGAGGCTGGCCCGACTTTTCCTATCCTAGCTCAGAAATGTAACCCGCTCAAGCAGCTAACAGTATAACTAGCATTTTAACGGCCACAGGAGTCTGGTATAGCACAAAAATTTCATCCTCGCACAAACTTTCAATCAATCTGTCTCTCTTTGCAGTCTGCAAAATTACAGTTGCGCTGACTTCTTCACTCCAACTTCTTCTAAAATATAGCCAGGATTAATTGGTTCTGCTGTTTCGTTTTTACCACTCTGGCATCTTTTTGAAAAGAAAAGCCCAAACAATATATGGAATTATGGTTCTTAAACAGCAGATAATACTGTTTAAGCCCGTCTTCCTGCATGTTTTGCTTAGAAGACTCTGGGAGATGGAGAAAATATAAGAATTCAGTGAAACATAAGCAGCAAATAAACCTTCCTATCCTCTTCAATTACACAAAAATAGGAAGGGAGCATCATTTTCAAAGGAACAAATGTTACACAAGACATGCCCTTTAAATCCTTTCTAAGGCTCTGTGACCTGTAAAACTATCTGCAATATCAGCAGGAGAAAGCCTTCCCCAGAACAAATGCTTATGTTTTATGTGTACTGTATTTGCTAATCATTAGTTCATAAGCAAGAGCAGATATACAGCGCGCTATAAATAATGGCGGGAATGTAAAAGTGAATTGATCTGTCTGGCTATCTAGTAATACTGCTGGCAGGGAACCCGTCTTGAACGGCTGCCAGCCACCATAGGCCCAGCCAGTGATTTGTCTAGGGGTCTTGCCCTGTCAGGCAGAAAACAGTCTTAAGCGGAGCTCCCAGCTCTGTGAGCACCGCCTACCGCCCGGCAGCGCGCAGTTCCCGCAGCGGCCCGGCGCCGTGGCTGCGGAGCGGAGCACGGCAGCGCCGGGCGCACATCTGCACGCCCGGATCGCTGGCCGGAGCGGCTGCCGGTCGTGTGCCAACTGGCTGGGCGCACGCGGAGCGGGAAGCCGGGAGCGAGACACACGCAACCACGCTGGGTTGTTTGCTCCCACTGTGGGCATGAAAGCCTTTCCCAAACCTACGGCAGCCCCGGTGCCCGTATCCTGCTGGGTGGGGTTGCCAGCAGCCCGAAGAACGGAAGCATTTATAGAGATCTAGATATTTTTTAAGAGGGTAATTATGCTAAATAATGTGATTGTAATAGAAACAAATGGGGTGGGGCTTTATTGCAGGAAAGGAAGGAGGTGGCTGGGGAGCAAGTCCCGACAGCAAAACTATTTCCCCATCTCCAGTGCAAGCGGAGCAAAATGGTGGGCTAAATTCCCCCTCTGCCTTCAAGTCGGTTATGCTGATCCACTTACTGCATTGCTTGAACTAGTTTTCCCTGTGTATAAACATGGAAAGACAGCTCAGGCAGCAAACTCACCTCGGGATGCCTTGCAGGGATTCAGTAATGTGCCTGCTTGGCACTGTTTCTTGTATCCCTCAAGGCTGTCTCCCAATCTCTTTGTAAGATCAGCCCTGGCTCAAAAAAAAAAAAAAAAAAAGGAAAAAAAAAAGTCCCATCAAATGATGTAGTTCAGCTTCATGTAATCTAGCTTTGCTAGGTGATTCTGATTCACTGTTGGGTACAGGATCGCGGTGCATGCGCGTGTGGATGCGCGCATGTGTGCTAGCAGCCCGATTATGCCTGCTCTGTATTTATATTCCTACATATTATCTTTGCTCACAGAGAGAGGGCAAGTTGCTAATTAAGTACCGGTAAGTTGAATTTCTTCAAAGTGATCCAAGATTATAGATTAGAGACCACAGGACTCCGGGGCTGCTGCTCGGGTTTTGAATTTGTCATTGCTGTATTGAATTTTATAAATACCAACTAAATTCAAACAAAACTGATTTAGATTTCACCTCATCACTTAAAATATATTTTGTAGAGTACAGGCTGTGCAGTAATCCTCTGCTATACTTTAATTTGGTTTTAATTTTATAGGCCCTGTTTTAACTGCATATTTCCAGACCTTTATTTCTCTCACAGCTCTTAGCAAAATGGTAGCTCATAAACACAAGCTCTGCTGTATAGACTTTGCATTTCATCCCAAAGTATTTCCTTTTTTATAGCCATGGTCTTTCCATCTTAGTGCTCTGAGCTTGGGTCACAAATCTCACTGCTATTCCAGTGTGTGACATCTTCGCTCGTTTGCCGCTGCTCATTAACAAACAATACTGCTGTGAAATTGGTTTAATGACAAAGTAATAAAATTGCTATTCTGCTCACAGATTGCCTGAGGCACTTTGAGCTCCTACAAGGCTTACTGTGGGTGCCAAGATACATTAAGCTGCTTATTCGTAAAAACTGCATCATCCGTTTTTTTCACAGGTTTTTTCCTTTCCCTATCTAGCCCCTGCTTCTTTTTATCTTCAAATAAAAAGATATATTTGCTTATGTTCTTCCATGCTGTCAAATTTTTACTTTCATGCATATTTCTGGAAAATGAAAGTGTATTTCATTTCATTTTTCTTTTTAAAAGGTCACTCTGTCCCTACTGCAAGGTTGTTCCTGGACTCCAAACCCTGGGCAATGTAACATTAAGAGGGACTTATTTTAATATACTGTATTATGTAATTGGGAGATGGGATAGAGTTAGTCCTATTTTAGCCATAGCTTGCTAAAGGGACTATTTATAGCCCGGGTTTCCTTTTTTAAGGAACGGATTTGTGCAGTATGAATATTTTCTGCTGCGATTTTAAGGGCTAAAGCATTCTTGTTTCTTTCTTTTTGTTTTGTTTTAAGCATTTAAACAGTTGTATCATACCTGGTTACTTTTCATACCCCAATTTTATGAATAATAAAATATGTTAGGGCAACGACAACAACAACAAAACAGCTTTAGCGAGCACGTGGTGTCCATAATGAGCTGCCTATTTTAGTAAAGTGTTCGGTCTTTTTTTCCTCTCATTTGCATGAGGCCCTCAAGGACCCGGAGATTTACGGCAGCCAGACAGTGGCGGAGCAGTCCAGGTGCTCTCTGACAGGTGGACGGGCCCTGGTAATTACAGGCAGGCATCTTAACCCTGCCAGCGCGGTGCAAGCAAACACGCCGGGCGCTCCTCAACAGTCCTCGGGGCCTTCTGCTTTTTGAAGACAAACATCCATGGTTTTCCTCTGTTTCGGTGCGCCAGGGAGTGCCATCTCTAAGCATGTCGCTGTACACACACACACACACACATCCACACACATACACCCTGCGTTAAGTGATTTTTTGGGGAAAACAATGGAGACCGCCCTGTTCCTTAAGGCTGCTTCCATCACCGTAACAAGTAATTTGACCCGCTGAGGAAATGCGGTTTGGGTACCTGCGATGGTTCGCTCGCAGTGGAAAAACTGGTTCAGAAACAATAAGACCTGGTCTGAACATGCATCTCCCTCCTCCCCTTCTGCGCTTCAAACCTCGAACTGATCCTCCCTTCAAATACCTTGTGCTCCGGGGCTTCCCCAGGTCACATCCATTGCAGTGCGTGTCTGACCCGAGGAAGCCTTGGAGCAGGAGATTTGAAGGGAGCAGGCTGCTGCAAGCCCACGAGAGGCTCCCAGGCTGGCTAGCACCCCTCGGCGGGATTATCCAAGATAGGAAGGCCTCCTGGAGGTCACGGAAGGATTTAGAAGCGCGCAGAGGGAAGTGAGGGATAAGGGAAGGCTCTGTGGCTGGGCTGGGCGGCTCGCTCTGCTTGGGGGTGGCCGTGAGTCAGGTTGGAGGGTCGGAAAGGAAAAGGGGAGTAAAATGGAGGAAGGAGGAAGCTGTGAGTCACGGAAAAGGGATAAGACAATGTTGAAGGGATTTTAACTGACTGCTGAGAGATGGATGGGACCTCCAGAAGTATGTGAACGGAAGAGCTGAGAAAGGCTGAAAACTGTGTGTGTGGTTGAGGGGGGGGTTAAAGATGAGGTAAAAACAAACAAACAACCCCCAAACATGCAGAAAGTTCAAATCAGAGGCAGACCCTTTTGGTGGTTTTATGAATATTTTCAGTGCTTCTGGTTCCCTGTGGCCCATTTCGGCATGCACTGAGAACAGTTTACAAAGCAATCAAAAGCTGATTATGGCTTTGCCAGCTTTAGACGAGGTCTTTTTTTTTTTTTCCCCTCAGCATCAGGTTAAGAACTGCCTGCTGCCTGCTCCGGACTCGCTATCTGATCCTCAGGCTGCCGCGTCACCCCGGGACCGCTTGGAGCCATGGCGCAGGGTGTGGGTGCAGTGGCGTGAGCCGGGGATTTGCCTACTCGGCACTTGTGTGGGATTTCCCCACTCCGGAACAAACTCGCGCTGCCAGTTCCTACGCTGCCCTTTTGTGCTGCTGAGATACCGCAAAGGTGCTCGGCATCGCCGTCGCAGACACGAAGGGGAGCTAAGCCCTAAGCGGGAGCGCCCCGCGTTGCAGATCAGAGCTTTGGTATTCCAACCGGGAGACAACCTGCAACACATCCACGGGAAATATTAATAAAAGATTAATTAAGCTTTTGCTTAATTCTTCTGCTAGGCAGATTTGTGCTGATCTACTGTTCAAAGAGAAAATATTCAACTACTTACTTCTCCTAACCTGTATTAGCGACCCTAGGAGCGCCTCTCTGGCTGCAAGGACACCGTTCAGAAGCTTCTAAGTTGCTTTCCTTCATTGCCTCTGAAATACGCACTTGTACTTGCCTATTTTTCTGTTCTGAGTATTCCTGTTGATCAAATTTGGGCCCAAAGTCTGTGCTGTAAAGAGCATATGTCTATCTCTTCTTGGACCCCCATGTAGAGCACAAGCACAATCTGAGAAAAGCCTTTGGCCCATATGAAGGGATTGTCAGGTTTTAAAGATGTGGTAATTACAAGCACACAGGAAGCCATGAAAGTCTGGGAGAAAAATTCAAATGAGCCAGCAAAGACACAAGTTTGGCTTTGAACTGGGAATGCACTCACTTTGATCCTGATCCTTTTGGGCTGCAACCACGAGTACTGACAACAAGCCACATGTGTGTACGGAGGGAGCAGAGGGAGCTCATGGGGAGCCGTGTCCACTGCATGCTGCCATACATAACATAGGAATAGGGGGTATTCCTATGTTAGACTTGGCTGCTTTGTTTTCAGCTGGTGGCTAAAGCACTGAGGGGACTGCAGTATGGATAGGGTAATGTCTAAGAGAAACACGGTGCACAGAGCGGCACTGAAATCCCGAAAGGAAAATTACTGAGCCTGGAAACTATTCTAAAGCAAGTATCTCAATCGCCCTTATCTCTTTCTTTCCCCAAATGGAAAACAAAATGCCTCTGGCTCTCTGTAGGTTCTCCTCAGGTTCGGCATATCTGTGCTTTTCCAGGCTGACTCAACGCACCTCTTTTTGCTGTTTTAGGACAATCCCTAGGAATTTTCCAGAGACATAGTTTGAAAAGTTTCCTAGTTATTTCTAAAGAGACAAATGAAGAAATTTGTTTATTTATGAATCATTAGTGTAGTACTCCCATGGCTGACAATCTGGGACAGATTTTCCTGTGCAAAAGACCCAGAAAGCGTCTATTAGAGCAGGCTGAGTAGAAAAAATGTCTGACACTATAAAAATTTCCCCAGTGTAATGGCTGTAACTTTGGTAGGATAGAGATGGGATGATGTGTGCTTATAACAGCCATGAGCAATGGCAAGGGATGATGCTGATACAGAGAAAGAAGACCAGCTAGGAAGATCCCAGGCTACTGCAATCAGAAACAGTCTGTATCCTATATATATGTATCCAAAGCTAGGAAAAATAACTAACTAGAAATCAGATGAGGCATAAAAAGAGACTGAATTTGTTAAAACTGCTTTTCATGAGTTGTTTTTGAGCAAAAGAATATTCTTCATGAAGTCCCATTCAGTCTAGCATAGAGGATGAGGAGACCAGATTAAACGTGTCTAGCAGCCAGCACCAGGCCAGGGATGGATCCACAAGGCAGCATCCCCTGGAGCCCCGCAGTGCTTCAGAGACACCATTCGCTCCCTGTCTCACCACTGCTCTAAGAGAGCAGCAATTTGTTGCCAGCCTGCCCACAGTAACAGCAAATTATTCCAATATCCTCAGTCCTCCCCCAAATCCCTTTATACTGGATTGTATTTTGAGTCGACAGGGGAAGAATCTCCTCAAGAGATAACACATTGAAAATAAATGTTAGCTTCTATAAAAGGTGCAACTTTAAGTATGCTGTGCTCATCGCATTTATTTAAGGATACAAGTTCCTTCAAGCAAAATGTCAATATTTTATTTCCCCCGAACTCTGAATTGTGTTATTTTAGTTGAGGATTAAATCAGCTCTCTGGTTTTATTTGCTAATTGCAATAAAACTTCTCAAAGGAATGTAACTTGGAAGTTATTTTAAATGCAGATGACACTAGATTTCAGGCTACAAAGTAAACCAGATAAATGCTTGCTCGTGGTTACTCAATTTACTTTTCCAAACTCTCCAAATGCCGTGTTTTATGAAGAACTGCGTCATTCAGTTATACTTGCGCCATGACAATGATAACTAGCATGGTGCCACGGAAACCGGAAAAATGCATTTAGGGCTGGGCCTATGCATCACAGAACAGAATCAATCTTCCTAATTAACTGCAAATTAGCAATCCCAAAATGAGTGGGATCAACCTGTCTTCACTGGCCAAGAATCATGTTAAGTATATAGCTTCCTCTAAGTGCCTCTAAATTACATTTACGCCTGTATAAAGTAACATTCTTTTAATATAATGCTGCATTAGCATCAGTGTTCTCAAAATTATTGCACTGTTTTAAATTTCAGCAGATAGGTAGACAGATAGAAAGATAAACAAATTAATAGACAGTTATGGAGATAGTCTGATATTTTGTTATTCAGGGCTCAGAGTAGCTCATAAATCACAGTGAAGCCACAAACAAGGTACTAATTAGCATAAGTCTCTGGAAAGAAAAGTTTCAGCTGAATGGTGAAATTCTTTAGGGCCACTGAGCAGTAGCTATTAATAAATAGTAAATGCAGAATAGAAGATAAAATGCAAAAATAGGACACAGTAGATATTTGATTAATTCCATCCCTAATGATCAAAATTGCCAAATAATGTTAGGCTAAAACTGACATTACTGATATACTGTTTTTGCTCTTTAGGGTGTATGATCAAAAAGATCTTGGGTATTGTGAGAGTACAAAGGACTGACCTTGGGTGAATTAGCTTAATTAGTTAATGCTTGTAAAGCACTAGATGGGTGTTAAGTATTAATTAATTATTAATTATTATTGGGTAAAGATGGTATTTGGAATCCCATCGCTTATACATGTGCCCCATCCTTCATACAAAAGCTTCATTGGGGCCCCACTGATTCCTGCTTGCCAGCCTGATCTCAGAAGTCTCAGCAATGCTTTGACAGCCCCATTTACAAACGGGGCTCCTTACGAGGACATGGGGAGACTTTGGTCAGCTGGACCCGAGATGAGCGAGAAGTTGCACTTAGAGAATTTATTTTCCAGTTCTTGACAAGCAAATTTCCATTTCTAACCTAGGGTACATTCTTACATTCCTCGGTGAACAGAAGCTCAAATTTCTGAATGCCCAAGTTTATCTGTATGTAACATAAGGTTAAGAATGCTCACCCTACAGTCCTGCAGTTAAAATATATTTTTTTCTCTTTGTCATTACCTAATAAAGGTCATTATCTGTATCTTTTATTATCATGATTTATACTGGCTAATGCTTAGAGTGAATTGTTTGCTTTTAAATTACAGAGGATCCCTGAAGAGCTTACAAAAAAACACCCCCTCAAAATTATTCTTGGGTCTCCTTCCCAGTCACCTCTGCCCAGAACCATTCTTGACAGAATATTATTAATGTTCTTTTTCTGTTTTTTCTTCTCCAGTGTTCCTCAAATATTAGTAACTGTAAATCTCCCTAATGCACTGTCTCTGAAGCTAATATTTTGTTTTAATTCTAGTGTGGTACATAACTATTGGCAAATAACGTTGAAAGGAATGCAACGTTTAAGTACATTTTACTTCGCATTAGCATTGTCCAATTTCTCATGCTTTAAATTTTTCTGCCTGACTGCAGCCTGGAAGAAAATACATGCTGGAATAATTATATGAACAATTTAGATTTAAACATATTGAATAGCAGAAGAGATCATGTCCGCCCATTTGTGTTTTTCCCCTTTTCTCCGTGCTAGTCTCAAAGATGAGTAATTTCTCTCCGTAGAAGCATACCTAATAGACGAAGCTCTAATGCTTAGAAGGGGGTGAGGGGAGGGAAGCGCTTTATTACTACTGCTCAGATCAATACGCAAAAATCTCAAGATGATAGAATAATTAAAACACACCAAGGAATTCATCAACAGCCTTTCCCTCCCAAATGCACTTGCCTTGGGAACCTGTTCTCTGATCCCCCATGTTTGAAATTGCAGGGATTTGAGACAGCTCCCAGCCAACACTTTCCCAGTCAGCTTACAAGCCCGGTTTTCATTCACGAACAAGAAATTGTATTGGCCTTGAGATGCTCATGCTTCATGTGCTTCCCTCACTTCCCTGCTCTTTGTCTGATGTGAGATGCTAGCAAGCAGGCAGATCTACCTAAGAGCTCGGGGAAGAGAAAAAATTCTCTACTCTAGTTGACAGGTGAGAAGTTCAACATCAGCTAAGCTGCTGATAATTTTAGGCTGTTGCTTGTTACATTTTGAATGGTTAGAAGTGCTTATATAAAAATGAAATAACCACTCCTGCTGCAATGAAAAGACTGAAGGGTGCTTGAAATACTCGATTAAAAATAATATTAAAACTTATTTTGACTTATGTAGTGGAACTGGTTCTTCTAATTTCAAACTTAGATTGTGAGGAATAGCGTTCAAGATGCAGAGCATCATTCAACTCTGTTAAAGATAATTACCTTACTTGTCATCCTGTTGTTTCCTAGCCCCCCCCCACAAATGTTTCTTTCCTAATGACAGAATTCCAATTGCAGTACTTAAAATGATCAAGGTATTTCCTAGAAAGCATTCAAATCTGTCAGATTAGCAGCAATTTTTAATATAATATGAGTTGATCTCGGCAATTGTTAGAGGTAAGAACTATGGATGCCTGAAGGCTACTGAGTTCAGGTCTTGCTAGAGTTTGATTCTGTATTAATATAGCAGAAGAGCTAGGAATGATTTATGCACTAGCTAGACTCCAGTTTATGTAAAAGAGAAAAATCCTTCGTTATTTATCATTTGCCCTGTGAATACTTTCAAGTCCCACTTTCCTTCTTGCTATTTTGTGTGTTGGTGACAAGCAGGGCATCAGCTAAGGATCAAGCTCCCTTGTGCTGGTCTAAACGTACTGGTAGATATTTAGCCCTCACCCCAAAGAGTTCCCAATGTGCCTATCAGACAGGACTCAGAGGGAGATGTGAGAAGGCTGCGAGTGGTGTGGGAGGATTAAGTAACAACAAAGCAAACAGTTCAGCAGAAAAGCAAGAGTCGCTTGCCTAACCAAAGACAGACTGGGTGCTCTGTAGGCACAGGTAAAGGCAAGCTTTAAGGGGGCTTTTAAAGGAGGACAAGGGTTACCTTTCCAGTTTTGGCAGGGAAAATTCTCCCCACACATGGTGGGGGACATTAATACAGCAGAGTGAAGTTGTATTTTTTTTTTCCACTTTGATTCTCTAGTTCAGAAATAAACTAGGATGCAGGTACCTTCTGTTACCAAAGTCAAAGGGAGCAGCATAACCTTTTATTTCATGAAAGCAATCTAGCCTTTCTCCAGTAATCTTCAAAACATCAATACTCTGCTTTTCCCCTTTCTCCTGGATCAACAGGAGATTCTTGACGGCAGCCACCCAAGGCTGAGATCTCTCCTAGGTCCTTCCACTAATGTAGCAAGGTGCCTTGGAATCTGTAACGTGGCTGTGCTTTTTGGTGTTGAGCTACTCAAACATCGAGGCAAACTCCCACAACACCAAAACCTTGAAAACACCTCTGATTTCAACTAAAAAGCAATCACTAAATAAGACCTAGACACATACATCTGTGAGGCTCTAAAGAGACTATGTGACATAGGCACCCAAGCCTAGTTGACTTTCCTTAGAACATGATATCCGAAGACACTATAAGCTTTTAAAAATATTTCTTTTTCCTTCCATTTCTCATAAGGGGAAAAATTACTTAACAAATTAAGAGAGGAAAAGGGACTGAGTAGTGTTTTTCAGAATTGCCACTAAAAGGAAACCAAGTAGTACCTGCCATTACTTGAATTACTTCACCTGAAAAATAACTTTGCTTGGCTTCAGATTTTCAAAATGAAACTTCCAAAATATTCACTCCTGGGATGAAAATAATCATGAAAATTTCAGCTCAGAATCTAATTACTTCAAAGAGTTATTGGTCACTGAAAATAAGTGCCGTTTAAAATGAATATGTCATTTCCACTATTGCAGTAATAAGAAGAGCTAATGAATAAGAGAATTATAGCAAGAATGAATAAAAATTATGAAGCTTGATATGGAGAATGCAGTATGCATTCTTCAGTAAGCAAGCCTTAAATGAAATGCTATTTTTATTAGAAGGTTATACATTATAGTAATAAATCTGAAAGCAAGATTTTTGCAAAGAAAAATAGCAACTTTGCTAATAGTGTTATCTGAGGCTTGAAAGAACCGCCTATTGCAGAAACTGCACTTGTTTTTCTGATCTCTTTTTAGTTCCTCCACATGAAGAAGTGGTAATTGTAGTACTGCCTAGCATCGCAAAGTATGCCACTATTATTATTCCCATTTTGACATGGAATAACTGAGGCAGAAAGAAGTAAAGTGACTTGCCTTACGCAGTTCAAGGACACAATGAGGAAAATGCCCCGTGTCTGCTGAGTCGCAGCCTGCTATTCACTTGGCTACACTGCCTTTTCTACTGGCTACCGCTTAGAACTACTTGATTGTAGCATTTGAAATTCTAGAGTTTCAGCAGGATAAACCCTTCTCACCTTACTCATTTGCTGTTACATTACTTGATATGTATTTGATTTTTTTAAATATAAATAATTTGTAGAAGTTTGAACAAAAGAGCACAAAAGTTTTTTATTGCAAAGAACAGAAATTGTGTAACTGCTCCACAGATATGAACTCTGTAGAGAACAGCATCTTTTCCTTTTGTATGGAATCCATTAAGGCCTTTTGTTCTTAGGGATTTCTACGTGCAGACTATCATTTTCTCTAAATCTTTTTCTCTGTCATTGATTATGAATGTGAACAGCCTGATTTGTGGATATACGAAAAGTCATGCAATGAAAAATCTCTGCTGGCATAGACTCTGCATTCCCAACTGACTCACTTTCTTCTCATTAGTGAAAATAAACACTGAGCCAGTTCGCCAAATTCTGTACCCAGAGAAGCTTCCTGGGATGAGGAAAAATCTCTTAGCAGTGAGGGTGACAGAGCACTGGAACAGGCTGCCAAGAGAGGTTCTCTGGAGATCTTCAAAAACCTGCTTGGACGCAGCCCTGTGCCATGTGCTCCAGGTGACCCTGCATATGCAAGGGGGTTGGTCTCTTCCAACCAGTTTCTACACAGACACATCTACAGGACATGCAGTGTTTGAAGTTTTGGTACAAGGAAATTTGACAGAAGTTGGAAACAAAAAAATAAAAATTGTAAATTCTAAAGAGAAAAATGCTTGATTCTTCACCTCCACGCTTGAATGTTCACAGATGGCTAACTACATTGCCACCTAACTTACCAAAAATAATTTCATTGTAGGTTGTGAAGTGTAAGGTGTGTCAAAAGATATTTCAACAAAAAAGGGATAGGTAGCACATTCCGGGGAAAAAAAAAGAAAAAAAAAAGAAGGAAAAAAAAAATAGATCCAACCCAAATCTAGCAGAATAAGAAAAAGTAAAGATCTCCAAAGAGCAGTTTGTTGTATATCTTTACAAACTCAATATAATGGCTTAAGAAATTAGGAACAGTAATCAAAAAAGCCTAAGCAATTTTCATATAGAAGAGAAGGCTGAGAGATGATCTTAGTGGTGTGGATAAATATCTTCAGGAAGGGTGTCAAGAGGATGGGGCCAGACTCTTTTCAGTGGCGGCCACCAATAGGCAATAGGCACAAACTGAAGCATAGGAAGTCCTGCCTGAATTTGAGGAAAAGTTTCTTGACTGTGAGGTTGACAGCACTGGCACAGGGTGCCCAGAGAGGTTGTGGTGTCTCCTGATACTCAAAACCCATTTGGACATGCAACGTGCTGTTTGTGCTCTAGGTGAACCTGCCTGTGCTGGAGAACTGGACTAGATGTACGCCAAAGGTCCATTCTAATCTCAACCATTTTGTGATTCTGTGAAAAATGTTTTTTTTCTGGTCTTGATCATATTTCTATTCAGGATACATGTAGACAATCATAAGCAAATGAGTTACTATATCCTAATAAAAAAGCACTCATCAACTAAGCCTCAGTAAGTGACATGCTGCAAACTGCTAGTCTGATCTCAGTACATAGTAATATAAGTTTGCTTTGGGCAGCTTCTTGGGGGATAAATGCAAGAGGTAAATTCAGAAATGCAGCCTAATAAGACACCAGACCTGAAGGCCCAGTAAAGGATATGCATGGAGCAGTGTGAGATGCTTAAAATTATAGTTACTGACAACAGCAGACTACAACCTCATGAAATTCTAATCCAAAACTTGGAAATTGGTTTGCACTGAACTTTTAAATATAGAAACCATACAGAGATAATGCATCATTGCTGCAGTGCTGGATAGGTAGACGTGGGCCCAACTTCATCCTGCATAATTTTACACACTGGAGGGTCACTCCCACCCACCACAAAGCAAAGTGAGCCCTTCCACTGGGCAACTTAGCTTGGGATCTGAGCTGCCCTATAAAAGTGCCACTGTGTGCTGATTAGGGCAGCTATACTCCTAATTGAAGTGCCCACTTAGCAACTTGGTGCTAAGTTGGATAAATGTGTGCTGGAACCAGGAACAGTGGACTGAAAGCCTATGTCTGTTGGATTTTGCAAGGCATTGCCTGGCATGCTGTGGCTGCTGAACGTGGTGTGCTGCAGCAGCACTCAGATGGTAAGTGTCGAACTGGGAGCTTCCTCTGGACACCAGTAAGCAAATAAAAAGGCAGGATCTCCTCCATGTCAACAGTTTTCACAGACAAATGGCAAAGGCCAAATAAGTAAGTACTAATGTCTACTTCACAGTATTGGACTGCTGTGGTAAACTGTCATTGGAGCTAAACCTAAGACCAGCATGAACGGCTGGGTCAGAAGATGAGCATCATTCCCGTGAAGATTAGGCTGCTGCCACGCAGGAGAAGGACAATGTGCCACAGAAGAGTTTAGAGCTGGATGCACCGCAGATCAGAGAAGCTGAGCACCTTTGGCCATAATACACAGATAATCAGGTCTGAATCCAAGAATAAAATTGACACATGAAGCCATAGCAAAGAGTCATACCCTACTCATACACAGCAGTTGATGAGACAGTACTAGAAAGACTAAACATAACTGTGAAACATCATCCAGGACACCCTGCCTGTGCAAGACTGAAGGGGATACCTCCCCACTGGAGCTAAACAATACAGAGCTCCATGTAAGACCAAATAGCAGTATGAAGGCAGCAGCAAAGTAGAAGCAAAAGGAGATTTTCATAAAAGAAGATAAGAAATGACTTAATCAAAAGTCAGCCTACCCAAGGTACTTTGATGTCTCAGAAGCTGCAAGGGGATGGAATAGATGCCATGTCTCTAAACTGAATTATATGCAAGTAATTTTTCTTCCCCAGTTGGTTGAATGCACATTATCCCAGAAGGCACAATAGCCAGTAACTGTGAAGAAGGAAAAAATGCCTGGACATTGGAGGGAAGGGTGGCAAGAGGAAGGAGGTAGGAGGTGGCCCTAGGACGCCTTTCAGTGTACACACGGTGCGAAGCCTTGCTGTTGTTGCTGCAGCATCTCTGTAAACAGTTCTCCTGCTGCAGAGCCAGATTCATTTGGGGAGCACGGAGCTCTTCTGTGCCCCAGCACCTGGTACATGAACCAGCTCCCGCGTTTCCCCCTCCCCAGTCAGCCTGGGGCTAAGCCATCTCCTGCGACGAGCATCACCCACGTGAAGTGTCATCATTCAGCCACTGCGAGGTGCTTGTGGGGCCAGGGGCCACCAGCGGCCACCGCTGCCTGGGGTCGAAGCTCATCACCTCTGGGGCGTCACACTGGGGAGCATCAGAGGCTTGGAAAGAGAGTGCCCCCGAGCCACCCCAAATGCAGCTCTCCCCTGCGTGTGCTGAACTCCTAAGCCACCGAGATGCCTTAGCTTCACTGTCAGAACGGGGGGGATTTGCTGTCTGTGGGCAAAAACACCATTTTCGGGGTGTGCCAAAAAAAAAAAAAAAAAAAAAAGAAAGGAAAAAAGCGCAAAGCAAAGCTTCCACTTCACGTAGCAAATCTCGCAAACTAATCAGCAAGAGGGGAGGCCAGGTGTCATTTTTGACATATTATTTAACGTCTTGCCTGTTGTTTTATTTCTTTCTTTTTCTAGATAGATGCTGTTTTGCTAATTAAGGAAAATGAAATTTCCAGTGCTTAGAATTCAGGGGTGGCCTCCTCCGCCAGCCAGTCTCTCTGCTCTCCTCAAACAATTTAAAAATAGAATCTAGGATTTTTTTTTTTAATTGGTATCACTTTGTCTGGAACACAAACACACATGGCTGTAATTTACTGAACTCCAGTGTTCCTCTTGTGGCAAATTGATAGGATAATTTTATTATGAGTGGAACAATGACTACAGGGAATGAGAGGGAATCTCACAGAACTACACATAATTCGGTTGACTAAATGTAATACTTGCATTATATCAGTAGGTAATGAAAACAGTGCTGAGCCCTGGCAGAGCCTAAACTACGTCAGATTCTAGCTGCTGTCAAAAGGCCACACCATAAATCATACCTGAATCTTATTTAATGTCAGGAGCCACTAATGTGGCAGAGTGCAATGGGCTGTTTGGATCAGGAGACGCATACGGAGTCATGTGCTCCCTCAGCTTCGGACTCGTAGGGTCACATAATCCATCTATGGATTTTAATAAGTAACTTATTATGTTCCTTTTAGCGTTAATTATTTTACACATCACTTGTTCCTGGTTTATTGACATTGTTTAAATATCTTTATCACATAAAATTACCGGTATAGCCAATCTGTATTAATCCTAAATATTCAGCCTGTGGAGAGAGTCTGTGTTCTTTCCATGTCAAAGTGGATAAGATGTAACAGGGTCATCATCATTTTTGTGATGCAATCAGTCGCTACTAGCCCGGTCAACATTGGTAAGGTCAATGAGCAGAGTTATTGATGATTTTTGATCAGCAATTCTCGACTGCTTTTTCTTTTTTTTACTGAGTTTCTTTGTGCACCTGAAAAAGGATCAGGGCCAAAGGGCTCTGGGGTTCATTCTGCTTGCTAACTTCCACTAATCTGTAAGGGAATGTGCACCCCCGCTGCAGGAATGGGCATCCAAATAGCTAACCATCATATGTGTGAAAAACAATACGAGCCTGTTATTTTGGTTGACGGAAGGTTTTTTTTTTTCTGGTTCAATAAGCTAGTATTTTGCATGACATTTTTCATCTCCTTTGAAAATTGTGCTTTAAATTTTAAAGAACTTTCAATTAAATCACATCTCCTTAAAAATTATATAGAAATGTGAAGTGTAATTTGGTATATATAAATCATTTTAATCAAACTACAACATCCTTAAAGTGGAAAGTTTTGTTCCTGTAAATAAGAATTGAGAAGTGTTTTGTGTGTCTTGGATTAAGGTGAGCCTGATGAGCAGTTACTATTTTGAACCGTGGCTGCATTCATTTTTCTCATGAGCCTTTGCACACATGACTTCTCGCTTGCAGGAATGGTTGTGGATACATTCATTCCAGGCCTATCCGCTTAGCAACAAAGCAGTGGCTTTTTGGGTGGAGTGTGTGGGCAGAATCATTAGCAATATCTTCCTGCTTCACCTTGACCGTTTGTACTGACAGACTGGGATCTTTGCACCAATCACTATAGTAGCAGGAGAGGCTGCAGCTTTTTTAGCGGTGCTCATGACAGGATTTTCCCTTTGGATGGGGGATCCAGGGGATTGTAACCCGCTGCCTTATTCCAGCACTGTCTTGCTCATTAGCATGCTGATAATGTACAAAGGCAAGTACAACTAGAGCACTGCTTAAATAATATACAAGAAGTTCACACCTCCTGCACTGGCCTTTTCACCCACAGCCAGAGCAGAGGTTTAAGAAGCCTCTAACTGCAGCCCTCTGAGTGTGGAATGAGCAAATACACCCGTAGGTGAGTTGTGGGGCATTTATGAAAATAAAGCTGATGATCCAACACACCCACCAGATGGTAGAAAATCAGAAGTCACTGTCGACTCTGCGGTCACTTAGGCCTTGCCTTAGAGGGACCAGCTCCAAAAAGGGCAGGTGGGAATGTCCGTGTGATGTTTATAGTTCACATGTCACAGAGAGCTGCACTAGCGAAAGGGCCACTTCACCCTGGTAGGGTTGGCTTTGCAGATATCTCCTCAGCTTTCTGATTTGCTTTGGGGCACAGACCTGGTCACACACTCCCGAACTAGGTTATCTTGGAACTCCAGATCAGGGTCTGGAGAACATGCTTTGCTCTCAGGAGCAAAACTGTGGCAGGCACATGGAAAAATGTATGTAAAAACCAGCTTTCCTGCCCTTTAATGGCAATCGCTGTACTTAATACAACTCCTTGAAGAAATCCTCAGCATTAGGTAAGAGCTGTGGTCCAAAAGACCTCCAAGGACATAGTGTAAACTCATTAACTAGAACTTCAGTACTGACCGTGAAAAGCTGTGGGTCAAAAACAATTAAATAAAAACAAAATTAGAAAAGTCATACCTAGAATATTTGCTGTTGCAACTGCATAAAATATAAAATCACTTTTCTCCAAATATGACAGGATGAAAGTTTAAAAATCTTATCTTCACCCGAATCACATTTTTCTACTATGCATTCTAATAGTGACATTTCAGGCAAAGACCTGATTGGAGAGACCTGCAAATTTTTTAAAGTAAAATTCTCCCTGTTTTTGCCAGCTTACCACTTCCTAATTCAAGAAGTTGTTCACAGCCTGTCCATGAGAGATTGAAAACTTGATAACATCCTTCCTCTTGTTAGTAAAACTGTTGTACAGCTACTTTCTTGTAGACAACAATGAGAACTGGAATCACATGGCTTAGGTTACCAGTCATAAAATGGAAAGAGCGAATAATGAATGCATGCAGGGAATTGATTTTGCAAGCAGTCTCCGTCTCAGATTTATTTACATGAAACACTCACTGAATAATCAACAATTTCATGAAAAGAGAAAAAAAAATTGAATAAATTACTCATTAAGAAAAGATTTCTCCACTCTCTCCCTAGCCATGTGTTTCTATCATTTGCAACCTCCTGGGCAAAAACAAAACGATATTGTGAAATAATGGTCACTGCCCGGTCAATTTGATGGTGTGTATTAAGAGGGGAGGAAGGAGCTATGGTAGGGCTTGGTACTTCACCTCTTCAGGGCAAAATAACCCACCTAAGTAAGCGAGACCCCAAGGAGGATTTCAGAGGGGAGAATGGCTCGTGTTCCTCTCTGGGCACACACCTTCCCTGGCCTGAAAAAGAATCTGGGTCTCTTGCCAAGCACCTTCAATCTCTGCGCTTTCTACACTATAGGTCATTTCCTCACACAAGGATTGCACCGAAACCGTGATTTACTAATGCGTTTATTTTCTACCTGGGAACTTTAGCCACATTTGAATTCTGCTTTCTTGAGGTAAAAGGCTAGTGTTAACTCCCAGCACCACCACTCCCTCACTAATTGCTGTTCAAGTTTTTGCTTATCAGTGTTTTTTAAGGAAGTTTGCAACTCAGGAGGTCAGCCTTAAACAGCCTAAAACATCAGCCTGTAGTGACTAATATGGAAGATAAGATATGTCTGGAAACACGTGGAAAATACAGTATCCCCTCATGTTTACCTTGCAAAGTATAAAAAAGAGATATAAAACGTGCTTGTGTTTTCGACCAAACACCAGAACAATGCAGATCTTGGACAAGGGCTGGGACGCAGCAGCAAGTCTGAACTGAATGAATAGTCAGCAACAATGATTATGAGTCATGTACAAAGAACAGAATATGTTTTCTACTACAGTCACAATGCAGCAGGAAATGGAACTTAAGCACAGCAAAACTGTTCTTAAGCAGAAATTCTAAAGCCTGGATTTCTCTGGTTTCTCTGTGGCTAGTTTTCAGTATTTTTCTGTAACAGGGATATTGTTCACATAGAAAAAAAGATATATTTCTGTCTTCACTGCTAATCTATGAGACCTCCTGCAGCAGAACTCATACTATGACTAGAAAAGCCCCTCCTGTCATGCAAACCCTCTCATTCTGGCGTTTTTCTATTTCCAAAGCTCTCCAAACCGTGCAAACCTGAAGAAAATATAATTAGAATAAATCTCTCAACCTACATTACATTTTCATTTATGAACTGTGAACTAGCTAGAGGAACAATAAGATTCTGCTCCAGCATGAGGTATCAGGTAAGTATAACTAGACCCTTTTTTTCTGCAGAGGGGAAAACTGAATCAGAGAGGAATTAACTCTCAGGGCACTGGCTAGTTCTTACATGGTTTATATCTTAGGATAAGCCAATGCAGAGGGATTCTTGGAAAGGTAATAGACTATACCATACAGGGAAAAGTAAAAAAGCTTAACCTTTAGTAAATTCTTCAATGACCAACCTAGACCCAGAGCTATATTCCTAAATCCCCTCAGTTTCAGCTACTCCCCCGAGTGTGATGAGGAGAGCCTGGGGAGGCTATTCTGGAATTATGGAAAAAATCAAACAGTGAGGCCACATCCCAAGCAGACACAAACACCCTGTCTTCACCTACTACCTTGGCTGCCCTTCCTGGGAAATCTCAAAACTCCCCAAGAAAGTGCAGTTCAAGGGCCATGAGGAGGTGCAGTGACTGAATTTGGAGTTTCTCACTCCATTCTCTACCCTGCAGTTTGGCACCCCTTCAGCTAACAGAGATGAATGCAAATAATAAAATATTAGCAACTTTCAGAGGGTTTCTTTTCCTCCCCAAGTCTTTTGGGTGAGCAGCGAACGCCTGACAAACCTCTTCTTAACCAAGCCCAGGGAGGCTCAGTGCTGTCACGAGGGAACAAGTCCCTGGTGAATCATTGTCTGCAGTGCTAGCCCTAGAGAGAAGATGCCTTTTAGAGGCATCTAAGTCAGAAACGAAAACAAAGGAGGAGAAGGGAGAAGATGTATCCAACACATGGAGCCCTAATGGAAAATATACTATGATAACAATATGTTTCTTGATTACAAAATGATTTCCGTAGGTTTAGTTTCACATAAAGGATAAACCTGCCAAGTAGATGAGAACTAAGTCAATGTGCTCTGTATTACAAATACTACTACGCTGAAGTGCAGAAAGAGGGACTTGTGCCCAGTGCATGATTTGTAGATGATGGGATTTATTATCCTCCCTTCTGATAGCTAGGAGAGAGATAATGAAAATCCCAAGCACCAGGAGGAATGGAAAGCTCTGTGGTCTATCTGAACACAATGATTAAATAATTAGTGATTTCTGAATTGAAGCTATAATATATGCAGTGGGGGATGACCACATTTCTTTCCAGTGTTAGGGCTGCCTGCAGATTTTTGTGCGAGTTTCTTTGAGTTATGCAAACTTGTTGCATTGCTTTATTGTTCTTCATTAAGAGCAATCAGGAATGTGGATCAGATAGAAATATGTATCCTATGATAATATTTTCAGACTTCCTCCACATGTTTCTCCTCCACACAAGCGGCACAAAGAAGTTAATGCAGTTGAACTTTAAGGTTTTCTAATAAATGTCTACTCAGAGCTGGCATTCCCTTCCTTTTCCTCCCTTCTTTGTTTACTGTTAAAAGACCCTGGCTGTTGAGTTGTTTTCACAGTGTTGGAGCAAACCTAAATTTCTGGAAATGGCATTACTTTGAACACGGGTTACTCTGTCCAGAAAAGCTCATTTGACACAGCAGGGGACAGAGGCACAATGGCTGTGGTACTGTCGAAAATTGTAATTTTAGCGTCAGAATGGGCATTTCACCAATCTGTCCCAACACTTCTAAACAGAGGAAGCTGGCAATACTGCCTCTCTTTCCAAACACAAGTGGTGCAGCTGCACACTCAGCACTGATACATCCAGCTTCCTCCCACACCCCTAATTCCAGACACAGAGAGGCTTTTTTTTCTCCCTCTTTTTTTTTTTTTTTCATATTTTCACCAATGTTAATCAGGAGAATGGAGTTAAAGCCAGTGATGTTTCACCAGAAAAAAAAATGCAAGTAAGTGGAAAATCAAGTCTTTTTGAAATTCATTCAACTTGCTGTACAATCTTTCTGGTTCAACCTGAAGAACATGATTTTTAAAAGGGCCTCAAGCTGGCCTCCTTTCCTAGAGGTGCAGTTTTGCATCTGCAATCAGTTAAAACCACAATTAATTACAGCCACAAACCTTGCCAATTACACATCCAAATGTCTGATTTGTGGAGCAGTTGGTTAGTTAGGTAACCACAGATAGGACTTGCATTTGAAATGAAACTTAGAGCCTGAATACAAAAATTGGTATTGAAAATTGAATGCTGTTTCATTTTTTTTCCTATAATTTATGCTTCTGTTTTTTCCTTGTTTTTTTTTCTTTCTTTTTTTTTTTTTTTCCTCATAGAACTGATGATGTGACTGTGATGACAGAGAGGAAAATGATGGGCTAAATCAGACCTAGCTAGAGTCACGAGTTTGCTGCTGTTGCACACTTGGAATTAATTTGGCTTTATTTGTTAATATCTATATCCATATAAATGGATATAGATATCCGTATATCCTGTAATGTTTCCACCAGGGTTCATCCAAAACCTTATGGTTAGGAGGTAAAGCGTCAACAAAGGAAGTTTTCCCTTAAGGCTAGTTGAACTGGAAGCCTGTGGCTCTGCTACACAATTGCAGAAGCCACTGATTTGGTAAGAAAATGATTATAAGGTACTACTACATTAAGTAATTTGACAGTTGAAGCAATAACTGCAGTGCAATAATTTAACTTTTTTTTTTTGAGAGAGAGAGAGAAAGCAGGTTGAGCTCATAGTTAGCTGGTGGATCCAGCAGATCTGTTATTGACAGTGGCTGTTGCACTATTAAAATCCATATAAATTAAAATGTTTCCTCTTTAAGACATGGTGACACTATGTAGAAATAGCTTGTTCATATGGCAGCTATTCATATTACGTTTATAAGCATGAGAAATGGCTGACTAGAGAAAGGCTATTTGGTTCAGCAAGCCTTTTCCCTTTCAGTATACTTCATCCTCACCTCCCTGGTTATCACTATATCCTTCAATCCTTTCTCTCTTGAGATAAAAGCGTCCAGCTGTCTCTTAAACTCATTTAGATTACTTGCTTCACTGGCCAATTATTCCATATGTTTACTACTGTTTCAGGCAGAATTATTTTACTCAATTCCCAGTTTACTCTTGATATTCTCATCTTGCAATGTGTTTCCAAGGCTTTGGACTCCTGATTTTAGCCTAATATGTGCTCATCTACTGCACTGTTACAAATTGAACAGAAAATTTTAATAGCTTTGAAAGCCATGGTTAGGTTAATAGTCAACATCTCTACAAGCAACAATAGTAGATCAAGTTTAAATCCAAGACATTAGCTCCCTCTTACTCGAACAGCCTTTTCTTTTTTCACTTGGTTCCTGAAGCCTCTCATGGAGCCTCGTGGAGATATCTGGGGTTTTTTTGCTGATTCCCTGCGGGGACCTCACTGGAGCTATTAGATTCAGCACAGAGATATTCAGCATTATTTTGTCTTTGCCAATAAGAATAAACTCACCCGTTTTTGATTTTGCTCATCAACATTTTCTTGAAGGGATGACATCAAAGTTGGAATACAAGAAAAAGCACAGCTCTTCTTGACAGTGACTCCCCGATCACTTCTCACCTCATTACGGAAGAGTTTGCAATACTTGTGTGGAATGCATCTCATATTTGCTGTAATGTTGCAACAGCAATTGAGATTTCTCATGCAAGTTGCAGGTACTCTAACTTTCCCAACAAGGGAAGGGTTCCTTGGGCTTAACGAAAATGGAGAGGACACATCCCCCCTACCTAGCAAGGGGGAGAGATGTTCTCCTTAGCAGCTTATCTTTCATCACCTGGTGACACCTACATATAGCTATAGGTGGAATTTTGTTACCAATCACTGCAAACCAAACCGCGTGGTTCAGTTCATGAACCTTTCATAAGCTAAACCCTGCAGCGTTTACATAGCATTACCAGACACATAATTAAAAAAAAATAGTTGCTGCAACTGAAAGTCTAAAAAAGTAGTGTCTCATTAAGAATGTGCCCAAGGGCTGGAGTCTGGGGTTTGGGTTTGGCTCTGGCACTTTTCCCCCAAAATCAACAGGCCTCCACCCTGTCTCAAGATTTAATTCTGGGTCCTGGTGACTGATCTAAGTACTCTTGGGGCTGCCTCATGGAACACATGGGGTTGATTCTTTTCTCATTTACATAATAAATTTGAAGAATAACAGTGGCTGGAAAATCTCCATCACAAATGAATGATTTTTAGCCTTTTCAGTTTGTGGAATCTTGATTTTCCATAGCATATGTTTTTCTGCATGGCACTTTTAAATCTACAGACACTAGGCTTTTTTTTTTTTTTTTTTTTTTTTTTTTTTTTTTTTTTTATGGATTTCCTTGACATAAGGACTTTTCCAAGACCAATTGACCAAAATATTTCTACTTTCTAATATTTCCATTCCTAAAAATGAAATTCTCAAGGAATTTCAGAGCGATCTAGTGAACATATTATGGAAAATCATTTTTATGCTTTCGGTCAGGAGCTAGCTAGTAAAAAAAAAATCTTCTGCTAAAACCTTTGTAGTTATTAGCTGCTTTTTGGAAAGATCACTAATATCTTATGAAGCAAGTGATGAGTAAATTTCTAAAAAAGGGTTTGTAACCTTTCTGGTTTTCAAAGACCTAAAACATTTCCAATGAGGATGTGTAGCGAATTTAAGCAACTGAAAGTAGGCTAGGATTTTAGTCCATTTTTATGGACTGCTCAGGAATAATCCACAGATTCCCAGATGGCAGGCTACAGGTTGAAAACCACTGATCTACAGATATCATTTGGATAATCCTCCTAAGGTTTTAATATTCAGTTAAACTTGAACACTTTCCAAATATCGGTGTAAGACCAAGACAGTTACAAGCACCACTTTTTATTTAAGATACAAAGTATATCTAGACAACTGATTAATGATATAAAGCCCATAAACAAGTGCAAAAAGAATAAATGTTCCAACTGTGGCATCTAAGTGGTTCTGAATATACTGCCTTTACAGAACAGAGAGAAGGAGAGAGGTAAAAATATATGTCAGCATTTTCAATTTCAAATAAGGTTAATTTAGAAATTAGATTAAAGTTTCTAGTGCATACTGCTAATGTTTTCTACTGTTTAATTTTCTATAGGACCACAGCACTAATCAAAGGGTTGTATTTAATCATTCAAGCATGACCTCCATAAATTAATATTTCCTCTCTCTATATCAGTTACTTATTTCACGATATTTATTTACTAAATCAAACATACACTTACTATATCTCTGAAACTCAGTGAACCAGTTAATAATATTTTTTTTCTAATTAAGCTACTCTCCTAAAGTTCAAGTTTTAGCTTCCCGGAGACCTGAAGTGTGGGGTTCTTTACCTCCTATTGAACTATCTATCTCTTCTCTATCTCCTTTCCCACCAAAAAGTAAAGAATTCATTGTCATTAAAACCAGTTATTCCTCTTCTAAGTATTACAAGGGTCTGGAAATGGCAAAGTCTGAATTTCAGAATCATGTTAGGTGTGTGAGCAGAATTCTACTATGAAGGACCTATAGAGCAAGAAGTTACTTAAGAGAAGGTAAGTGTGCATTAAGAGTAGGCACACTACAGTGCACCAGCAATCTGGAAAAATGCCTAAGCCCTTCACAAGTATTTTTTCTGCTTTACAGCTTTTACCTTCCCTCTCTCACCACAGTCGAACAGGGTGCTCACACATGCTGCCAACTTCAAGCACGTTAAGTACTCCCTCTGCAATACAGGCATGCAGTATTTTCAAATATAGCACCACACATATAAATGCCTGAACCTGGACCTGTGTCTAGAAGTGTAATCCCTGTTCAGGGAGCTCTCCAATCCTACCTTCAGCTGGAATTCAGAAAAGAACTATTTAGGAAGATGGTTTAATCATATGCTTAACTTAAACAACATGCTTGAGCTTCATTCAAATCAATGAGAAAGATGTGTACAACTGTCTAACTGAGAATATTGAAGCATGTGATCCACTGTTCTTTTTTTTTAAAGAAAAACTAGTCACTATATTTTTATCTTTTAATAATTCTGTTGGCCATTTCCTCTTGTATGTTTTGTTCGTTGTAAAAGCCTTAGCCGACTGCAGCAACGATGCATACAATTTGCCTTGTACCTCAAAGTCAGCATACATTTTTGACTTTCTTCTGCTTATTTTGCTTCAAATATTCACGCTGGACTAGCCTTACTTTTGTTAGTCTTGCACCTTTTAAGTTTTCATTACACTCTGCGGCTCTGTTCACTTACAGTGGTTTCTTTGTCTTTCTATCAATTTAGATGTAAAAAGGATAATTTAGGAAGGTGGGAGGATATAGAGTGGGAAGTGAGGATGAGGAAAGCTTCTTCAAAAAGTTTTCCCCATTTTTTAGCTTGTCATGCAGCCTTATATAAAAACAACCTCCTCCGTCCATGGCAGGCTGGGCTACTTTCTCCAGCTCATACTATGGATTCCATTCAACAAAACAGTAAAGCTCTTGCTTAATTTTAAGTGCATGCATAAATTTTATTATCTCCAGCAGTCATGAGTTAAAGATAAACATAAGCTGAAGTGCTTTGCCAAGTAAGAATGAACTTACAATTGTTCTCGATTTGCTTCGTTGAATCTTGGCCTAAAGGTTGGCCATTCCAGCCTTCCCCATTGCTGGAAAGCGTTCAAGACGTTCAGTACTCTTTATTATCTCTCCCTGTCATCTAGTCTGATGCCTCCGTACTCATTTCTTGTTCTCTGTGGGAAAGACTAAGGTTCTGGTGCTGAGCCTGATCCCTGGCTGCCACTGTCACTAAATCTTAGCTCAGCACAGTTGAACTGCAGCTCTTTCAACAGCCGATCATATGTGAATATTCTCAAAAGCAATGCAAGCCTCTGCTTTGAACCCAATTAAT